>NC_135499.1:185427703-185481704 GCF_052857255.1 Amblyomma americanum | reverse complement strand
GCATGTAGCTGCGAAATACGAAGTTCTTGAGGGTCTTCTCTGCGCCCAGAAAACTTGCATCGCTGTGCCGCAAGATTAAGACTGAAACTGATAATGCCAAGTTAACACAATGCGAAACAAAGAGTGGAAACCCTTTTGTGAAATGTGCTATAGCATCCCGCTGACGTGTGGGAAGGTTTACAGCTGCCAGACAGGCCGATGTATTAATGAACGTCTAATTGAGCACAAACTAGCGGAAGGGTACCGGGTCACATTTGCTGCACCACTGCAAGGGCTGCGGTAAAGAAGAGCAAAGAATTTGTGAAGCAAAGCTCAAAGATGCCAAGATTTTATAAAAAAAGCAAAGATAAGGCTACCCGTGAATTTCTAGAAGCCCACAGGATTAGAAAAAGCGGGAGTGCCTGTGTTAGCACCCCATTGCTTGTCATTCATAAGAATGAAAGTGTGTTTTTAGATAAGTTTCAAAAGAGTTGATTCACTTTATACCCTCCATTGCATTGTCCTTGTCCTCGCACGTGTCATTTACCTGTTTTTGTGTTGCGTTTTGTAGCGATAGCTACATCACGGTAGCATTTCGAGCCTTTAGCGTGGCGGTGCCGCCACCCTGTGGATGCGCTGCCACGCTATCACGTGGTTGGTCACGTGGTTCAGAGCAGCTGCCGGCGGCGCGGCGCGGTGGCTGATCACGTGGTTCGTCACGTGGTTGGTCCCGTGACCAAGTTCCACTCGGTCAGCTGTAGCTATCGCGTCATTCCAGGTTTAACCAGAGATAAACCACCGCCAATTTTTATCTCCCTTCCACCACGGCTTCCTCTTGGCTATATAATAGGCCACACCTGAATTCAGTACAGTTGCAACCTGTCTCGTGTTATTTTTGGTCTCAGTGCTGTCTTTTGTCCGCTTCATCCATTCAAGCTATGCACCAACCTGCCTCAGAACGTGTTCTGCTGCGATCCCCTTTGTATTTCAGTTACGTTTTCCTGCCAGCGCTTTTTCTTTTTTTATCTCCCTATGTTTTTCTGCATGCGCTTTTCTGCCAATTAGTGATGCATCAGGACTTCGTTTTAGTGCGCTAACGCTTACAGTGGTCATTCCCCGCATTTGGCCGTTGTGTGCTGTCTGCTCGTTTGTCTGCAGCCGGTTTTGTGTCAGGCTGCTCACCTGGGCATCACGAATCCATTTACCCACTAGGCTGATCTTCTGTTTTCTTATAATCGCTGCACATCAGCAACCAGGTCCGAAATAGAACAGCTTTGTCAGCGTGGCAAGGAGAGCTTGCGCGGCAGAGGCTGTGTGCTATCGGGCAGTTCTTACGGTTCTGATAGCGTGTGTTGGCTTCAGTTTCCCAATAGAGCGCAGTCGTTTGCATTTCAGGTGCTTGTCTTCGAGGTGCGCGTGTGACAAGGTCATTGCAGCTGTGCCAGTGTTTCAAATCGCTAGAATGTGTGGAAGTGCCGCCTAAGATTAAAACGCCCCTCCGCATTGTGTGAATTGTGGGAATGGCCGCTCCAAAGCAACACCAATACTCCACTGTCGAGAAGGTGGACATTGTGATCGCTTGTGTGAGCGCGCAAATCGACGCGGAGCCGGCATCAAGACTCTATGCTGCCCAACATCCTGGTTGCCGTGTGCCGACTCGTCCCACGTTCGTATCGATATTTTACCGATTTCAGTCTACGGGCTCAGTTCATGTTCAGAAGAGGAAGAGACCAGCGAGCGCAACTGACGATTTTGACAATGATGTTGTCACGTATGTTTTTGTCAGGCCAGAAGCCAGTGTCAGGGAAATCGCTAGTGAAAATAGTGAGCCAGCCCGGCATCAGTTTGAAGGTCACTATCAGGACACAGCTACCACCCCTATCATGTGTGTATTCACCAGGAACTGACCCCGAATGACTTTCAGAAACAGCTCGATTTTTGCAACTGGTGCCTACTTAAATGTGGTGAAGACCCGGAATTCCTGCACAAAGTGCTTTGGACAGGCGAGGCCCGATCTTGCAGGGACTCCAATGTGAACTTGCACAATGCGCATTATTGCTGCGACCAGAACTCACATTGGCTATGCCAGCACAAGGGCCAAGTAAGATGGTCAGCAAATGTTTGGTGTGGCATTTATGATGGCCGTATTGTCGGCCGTTACCTCATCGACGGATACCTCACTGGGAAAAAGTACACAGACTGCGTCCTAAAAGGCTCCTACTCTGAATCTGTATCAGAGCTACCACTGGCCGGGTTGAAAAAAAAAAAAGTGGTTTCAGCATGATGGAGCCCGCGGCATTTTTTTTTTTAGTTCCGCGGTGCAATTCCCTGGAGGGCACCTTTCCTGTATTGGGCGAGGGGGGGGGGGGGTGACAACAGCGTGGCCTCCAAGATCGCCCGATTTGTCACCACTGGATACTTTCTTCTGGGGATATGTTAAGAACGAAGTTTTCAACAGGGAGCCAACGAACCTCGAAGAGCTGAAGGAGCGTATCAAGGTATCAACTGAAAATATTCCCCCAAAGATGCTCATTTCTGCTGCGAATCCATCAAAGACCGCATTCTACTGTGCATTGCAATGGACAGCAAGCATTTTGAACACGTGATGTGAAAACGGCTTTTCATACCATGTACTAGTTCTTTCCTGGAGTGTCCACGTGGGGCTGCAACCAACTAAACCCATAAAAGGTACAAATTTCATTCATTCCTGTTTGTTATAGAACTAGAAAGTGCTAAGCATCTGCTGACAATATTTCCTAATTAAGTACTAGCACTTGTTACAGAACGGGACGAGATGATGCAGGACAAGTCAACCGTATTGAGCCAGCCGGTACGGAGCACCTTAGTGCTGAAATTGCAATGTTTTCAGTTGGAATTTTTTCATCTACGAAGTCGTTCTCATTTATTGCAGCAGTCAAACCGATACCGCACGAAAAAATAGCCGCTTGACAGAAATAGTACAGTGCATGTCGATGTACCGGCACTATTTAACGTTAAACAGTAATCTGCACAATGTCAGAGAAGAGTACCTTTATCCCTTTCGCGAAGCTAGTGCGCAAATAAAAAACCATTAAAATAAAATAAAAAATTAACCAGACAGGCAGAGTGCCAGGTGTGCTTATCAGTGTTCCCAAAAGCGACGGCCGTGTAGCAGACGATCACTATGATTTTCCTTACTGCGAGCGACGACGAAGCAGTCGATTACGCCGGCCGCGGTCTAAGCTGAGCGCCCAGGTTTTCTAGCGAGGGAAGTAAGCACACACGTTTCGAACTGGGCGCTGCATTAATTGCGATGACACGTGACCAGCGGACGCGTCGCATACGCCATACTTCCGGCGCTCCTTGTGCGCTCAGTTTCGGTCGTGTGCGGGAAAAAGCGTCGGATTTCTTCACGCTGCAGAGCTCTACAAATTGAGTTTTTCTTCGTTTCAAAAACTGATATGACATCGTCTTGTTCACTGCATCAAACTCCCAATTAGGACTAACCACCCAGCTATGATAATTAAAAAAATTAAGTAGTGAGTTCTTGTTAATTACCGGGAAAATTAGAGGAGTGCTGCACCATACTGTGTCCGCCGGAGCAGAGAAAAATGATCCTAGACCTATTTTCTTCTTTACTGAACCCAATATTTTCAGTAATTTGTGAAAGTGTTCCCTGTAACACGCTGTGTATGGACATTAACCCATTATCGCTACCCGAACAACTGCCATCCGTGAGCGCTGGATCTGAACACCGGAACCGAAGTGAAAACAGAACTGCTGGCGCACCTAATTCGCATTTTGCCTAACTACGCGAATCGACCATCATCCCCTTTTCTTTTTTTTTTTGCTCTTCAGCTCTCCAGCTCCCTATAGGTAAGCGTAGTACTCTTTGTATAGCGCCAAATATTGCGCGGGGAAATTGCTGATTGGTAATCGATTGAGAATCTTCCTCTATGTGATGAAGATGGTGCCCATGATATCGGTCAAAACGACGTTCGTTTATGCCTGACGACGATACTGAGCTAAAGACGTCGTCGCGGATCCTGAGGCAATGGCCAAGCGTTCTGAACAAATAAGCTTTTATTCCAGTTAAATCAGACGCGCGTTTTTTTCGTGCCTACCATTCTCATCATCATCATCATCATCATCCAAACTACTCCCACTGTGGGACAAAAGCCTCTCCGTTTGTTTTAAGTGTTATGCTGGTCAACTAATTTTTAATAATTAACTTTTTAACTATTAGGGTTAGGCGCCTAATTGTAATTAGAGATTTGTAGCCGGTCGTTAGTCTCAAATTATTTTTTAGAATTTACAAAACGTGATTGGCCTTGGCGCTGTGGCTAGAAAAAATTAAGCTTTTTTGATTATGCTTACGTGCACGGGAAATTTGCTTTGCCTACATGCTTTTCGAAAGCGCATCTATTCTGAGCATGATGTAGGCAAATTTTGTCGAGCGACAGCTCCGAGGATAATTTCGTTTTTGTATTTCTAAAAACTGACATGACTATTACTAACCACCGGTTACAAATCTGTAATTGGAACCAGTTGCCTAGCTATGATAGTTAAAAGTTAATTATCAAAATTAGTTAACAGGCTTACCACTGAAGACAATTCACCGGCTTTCCGGTGTCCACCAACGTTGTAATACTCATAGCAAAAGCCATATTTTTACCCGAAAAAGCCTCCTTTGAAAAATTACTTAAAGTCTTCCCTGAAACAACAGGCATATTATTGGCTGCCAGGCTGCTTTGTAACTGCCATGCCTGTAAACCGCTTTTACGCATGATTCAACGAATCTTGCCGGTCTGACGTTATATTATTCGCATAAGTATTCATTACTGAAGTTAGCTTGCCAAATGTAAGTGAAGAAAGGGGCTTTCGATGGCGGTGTAGGAAGCTCCTGGTACCTCTTTCTCATTTTGTGCCTGAAATAGCAACGAAATACGTAGAGGAAGCAAATGAATTTGTGGCATTCACAGCGAGCTTTAATGGCTGCTGTGCATGCATGGTGTTCCCATGAAAAAAAAAAGTTATCGTTTAAGTCGAAACGCACGGAACCTACGAGTTGAACGGATAAAAGCGTAGAGCTGCGAGGCTTTACGCAAAAAGCGGAGCCCTTGACGCTGTTCGTCTCACTTGGCTCGCATTATTAACTACGCAAGCCAAGTTCCTAACGAGCGGAGAAGCACAATGACCGGCATGCTGTGATGCGTATAAATACCAAGTATTCTTCGTAATGTCTCTATTGAAAGAGGGCCATCACAAAGGAATGACGGTGCGCACGCGCGACGACAGCCACTGCTCCTGAAAAGTCCTGGGCGCCCGCAGGCCGAGGAAGAGGTATTTAGCACAGCCTTCAACGGGCCGTAGCCTTCAACATGTCACGGGGCAGACAGTTCGTCGATGGAACGAGCAACGCCTGAGAAAGCTCTCCCATTTTATAACAAGTGCACACACGACGCAATGAGCGCCGCAACAAGGGCCGTCAAGCGGCTGACCGCGTCTATCCTCCTTCTTTTGCTCGCCTCCTGTTTGTTGCACAAAGCCAAACAACGCGTCTATGATTAGTTGCAGTCGTCGGCAAGCCGCCAAATGGGAGCATCGCCTTTTGTGCGACGCGGCCGTGGCGGGAGCGGCCAATTACGAAGTGGCAAGGGAGGGGAGCAAGGCTGCTGCCCCTTCAAGAAGGTGAGCGCGCCAGGACGAGTCACCTCCGGTGTGTGACATCCAAAGCTACTACGACTCCTGAGCGAGCCGTGACAATTGGCAGCTCGGGAAAGACGTCTCAAGAGAGGGCGACCGCGGCACTGAGGACGGACGAAAGGCCAACAGAGCAAAGAGAGAGGCGGGAGTATAAGCAGCACCGCGAACGCGGCCTGGCATGCATGCAGGCACGCATGTCTACAGCACGGACAGACGACGCGGGACGAAGAACGCTTGCAGCTGTCTTGTAGACACACCGCATCGGGCGGGCCGCGAAACGCAGACGGGCCGCAAATAACGCGATTTGAAAGCCGTATACAGAGGATATTTCAAATCACGCAGGAGCTTAAAACGTCGACAGCAGTTTGGCCCGCCACGAACGAGATGATGGGGAAGAGAGGAGGGGTGCGAATCGGGTGCCGTAGGTGCCCTCAAAGCACGCGATCCATCATTCCATCGCGAGGCACTGTCAGGACTGGCCCGGTAAGCGCGCGCCCAGGAATTCCACCAGGATGGATCGGCCCTGGGGGCTGTCGTGTTTGCTCTCTCGGCTCGTTGCTCTCGGGTGAGGGGAATAACTCCACGGGAGGAGGGGTACACTAGACAAGCGACAAAGTGATCTTGAAGCAAACTGGAGGCGAACGAAAGTCGGCAAAAGCGGTGGAAACCCAGCGCGATTTGTGTTATTAGAAATCGAAGGCGCCCCGCTAATCATGACGGAGCAGTGCAAAAAAGTATGTACGAGAAGGAGGAGGGGAAGTCCCTCTCAAGAGCGGTGGCCTTGTAGCGCCTGCGGCAGCGTGCAGCGCCCGCCTGGTGGAGGGCTCTGCACTCGAGCGGTGACAGCGCTCTCCAAGCACCGTGGTCGTGGGTGGTGAAGATTTACACCTTATGGCTGTTAATCTGCGCAGCTTTCAAAGCGCATTTACTTTCTATATATATTGTCACGGACTAGGAGGCGACGAACTGTGCAGTGACGCTGGCCGAAGCGCTCGCGCCAGGCCGTCCGCCATTAAATCGTGCAATCACCATCTGTTACATTCTGATTTCATGGGCCACGTAACATTTGGTGGAGGTGCTGAGACCTTTCATCATCCCGGTGCTTTGGAGCGTGCTGTCCACTCGTGGCTTCTCACCTCCCGGCGTTTTCCCAGCCTGCCAGGTATGCCTCGACGCCGCCTCGCCCCAAGCCCTGACCAGAAGACACGACGACCGCCGCCACTGATCCAAGACCACCGCCACTGACCTGAGGCCCCGCTGACAACCCACATATGGGAATCCAGAAGACACGACGACCTAAGACCCCACTGATCCGAGATCTCCGCCACTGACTCTTGAGACCCCACTGCACACCCACCCACTCATGAGAACACAGCACCCCATCCCCTGCCGTTCGGTGCGTCCACGGGCCTCGGTGCTGGCTTCCGGCGACCAGTGGCTCTCCAGTCTTCGTGGACGTGGCTTCACTCGCTCATTATTTGCCCATCTCTTTCATCGTTACGGCAAGCCATAGTCACGACATGCGTTTCATCGTCACTGCCATTCTTCTAGTTCGCGCGATCGG
Source organism: Amblyomma americanum (assembly GCF_052857255.1). Lineage (NCBI taxonomy): Eukaryota > Metazoa > Arthropoda > Arachnida > Ixodida > Ixodidae > Amblyomma > Amblyomma americanum. The sequence goes on along the minus strand of NC_135499.1, from coordinate 185,474,476 downwards.
GAGGGTCGCTGGGGGGCCCCAGGTCGTGCCACTGACTGACGCGGGCGGGAGCGATCGCGCCAGGCCGTCCGCCATGCATTCACCATGTGTCCTGTTCTGATTTCATTGTCTTGCCGCCACGCAACGATATGAATAGTCATGAAGAGGAAGAAAGTTTTTTTCCCTCTTTCCCGAAAGAAGTCAAGATCGAAGTAAGCAGCGGAGGGCATCACAAGTGCTGAGAAATAGCGCGTGAAAAGGGGCCGCGCTAGACACTCCCCCAATGGAACGAGCCTTTTCAAACTGGACGCGCAGTTCTCTTCGAGGTGCCAAGCTTTGATAGACGTAAAGGCGGAAGCCGCTATAACAGCAGGGATATTACTGTGCGCGCTAAGCAACATTGACGCTGTTTCACCGAAAAGTGCTGTCATATTTAACAAAAATTGTTTTCTTCTTTTTTTATTTAAAAGGACCATTTCGTCGGCGCAGTATTTTCAACGGTAATGGACATGAAAAGACAATTAAGACGGTACTAACAACAAACTGCAGCAGGGATTAAGCAACGACAACGAAGGGACATAGACAAGGATGATGCGGCAGAACCGTCCTTGTCTGTCTGTCCCTTCGCTTTCGTTGTTTATCCTCGGCTACTGTTTATAAATAATGTTCCAACCAGCTCAGCAATCCACCTTATTAAAGCTAAGACGTATTTAACATAGCAAGATAATTAACTGTGTTATGTTGGGTTTAATGGCACATAGGCAGCTAAGGCCATCATGCGCCAAAATTTTTCTGCGGAATTTTATAAAAATGTAGAAAGTGATCGGTAATGTAGAGGGCCTAAGAAGTTTGTGCTACCTAGTAATAACAGCGGAACAAAAATTTAGAAATGGCTAACGATAAAACTTTAAAGAAGGTCAAATAGCCTCAGCAGCTGTCCTTGGCTGGGCAAGGATCTCGGGACTCCCAACCTATCAAATAAAAACCTCAGCATTCTTCTCAGGAATGAGAAAATGGCTGAGGTGTATCATATAAAAAAAAGGGAACCAGTAGATCAAAATTTAGTTTTAAAGACCGCCTGTTTTATTTAATACGCTAAAAAGAGAAGATAAGTTAACAATTGCATTATCACCTAAGAGCAGTGTTGCTTGAAAAGGAATATTTTCATTATGAAATTGAGTAAAGTAGTTTTTCCTAGTTTTACTAGTCTTGCGCAATAGAATAAAAAATTATTGTAATTGTAAAAATTCATTGTAAGAAATTAATGTAATTAGTTCATTGATTAATTAAAGAAATGAAAAAAAATGATGTCCTAGAAAGCGCGTTCAAATGTATCATAATGCTGAGAATGAAAAAACGAATTCTTGATGATGATAATTAAGAAAATTTAGAGTGTGTATTTGATCAATCAGTTAATTGAAACAATGAAAAAGCGTTCAAAGGTGTTTCCAGCGGGCAAGGCGTCGCGCCGAACGGGCGATGGCGTTCCGTGGACTCCCTGGCAGTGTGGCAACACGCTGTCGCGTTCCACTCTTAAAGGCGAAGCTTAAGAGCCCTCCAATTTTTTTACGCATGGAATGTATACGCGACTCCCCGTAGGGGTGTCTGCTACATGCATATGTTGGTGAGTGGCGACACCACGGGTTCCTGAGCACCCGCAGGGGCGTCCCCGCAGAGGTATGATGGTCAGCAGTGCGTGACCACGGACCCGAGCATTAGCCGTGCGTAACTCAGCCGTGTCCGGGAAAAAGGGGATCCTGACGGTTGAGTCGATGCCGAACAGTTGGACCTTTTTTGGCGCCTCGGCGGAGACAACGCACCACTTTGGCCCCAGCTTCCTGTAGACGGCACCTCCGGCCTGACCCGACCGGGGAAATCGGCAGTTGCCTTTTCCTGTCCTCCCCTCCATCTTTCACTTTCCTACCTCTTTCTCACAACTCTCCTGTCTCCTCCTCCCTTCTTGGTTTTTCCTTTTTTCCTGGCGGCGAGGGTTAACCTTGTGTGGCGAACTACCCTGAGTTACATGATATTGGGATATAATTGGGGTGTACAACTGGCGAGGGCAGGACTTGCATACAAGTTCCTGCCCCGTATCCTCGTTGGTCTCTCTGGTGGGTGGCTGGCATCACGGCCGAAGAGCACGTGCATTCTATGGTTCCCAATCCCCCACAAAACGATCGCCCTCAGAAAAGAGTACAGACCGTAGTAACGGCTCAGTTCATTACCAAAAAAACAAGAAACATTTCCGAAGTTTCATATCATACACAGTGAAAAAGCAGAAAAGCCAGCCAGAAAAATTCCCCCTTCTCTAAATCTCTGACTGAAAACTTGGGCCTTCACTACAAAGTAACACAACGAGCCAGCGGCGACATACTCCTCCAGGTCCGCGACCAAGCACAATATTCGAAACTCGCAAATTTAAGAAACTTTGGAAGCATTGCTGTCTCAGTTAGTGTGCATCGATCGCTGAACACAGTCAAAGGAGTCATTTCAGGATGCAATTTCTTGAATCTGACCGAAGAAGAAATGTTGGAAGGCCCAAAGCGTCACTGAAGTCCGCCGAATAAACATCCGTAAAGATAACAAGCGAATACCCACGAAGCACATAGTCCTGACTTCTGCCTCCGGCCAGCCCGCAGAATCCATAGATGTAGGATGTCGGAAAGTAACTGTACGACCCCTCGTCCCAAGACCTCGAGGCTGCTTCAACTGTCAAAAGTTTGGCCATGGCTCTCATAGTTGCCGCGGCTGCAAAACCTGTGTCAAATCCTGAATCAGAGAATTATAACTCTGCACTACATTGCGCAAACCGTGAGGGGGACCACCCTGTGTACTGGAGGTCATGTCCGACCTGGAAGAAAGAAAAGGAGATAATAACCAAAACACAAAACAAAATATAACTTTCGAAAAAGCACGTCAACGATTCAGACAAATACAAGGCACATCCCTGTTTACAGCAAGAACAAATTTTGCCGATGTGGTGCGATAGGGTGGTGCATCACACCGGCCTTCGGCACCTGCCCAGGCCACACACAGTGAGCCTATGCAGGGTTATCCGCGCCCCGGGCAGACGCAGCGCAGGCTGCCCTGCCAGTGCTAAAACAGGGAGCGCCGGCCTACGGGTCGGCACCCCGCCTTGGCCTGTCTACATCGCTGCGCGAAGTCTGACCTAGAACCCCTCAGCTACCAAAACTGTCACAAAAGTACACTGAGCTCCAAGATCGCTCTACACGGCTTTCCGAAAGCCTTGGCATGTCTACATCGCTGCGCGAAGCCTGACCTATAGAACCCCTGAGATACCAAAGCTGTCAGAACAGTACATTGAGCTCAAAGCTCGCTCTACACGGCTTTCCGAAAGCCGTGGCCTGTTTAATCGCTGTGCGAAGCCTGACCTATAGAACCTCTGAGCTACCAAAGCTGTCACAAAAGCACACTGAGCTCGAAGCTCGATCTACACGGCGTTCCGAAAGCCGTGGCCTGTTTACATCCTTGCGCAAAGCCTCACCTATAGAACCCCTGAGCTACCAAAACTGTCACAAAAGTACACTGAGCTCCAAGCTCGCTCTACACGGCTTTCCGAAAGCCTTGACGTGTCTACATCGCTGCGCGAAGCCTGACCTATAGAACCCCTGAGATACCAAAGCTGTCAGAACAGTACATTGAGCTCAAAGCTCGCTCTACGCGGCTTTCCGAAAGCCGTGGGCTGTTTAATCGCTGTGCGAAGCCTGACCTATAGAACCTCTGAGCTACCAAAGCTGTCACAAAAGCACACTGAGCTCGAAGCTCGATCTACACGGCGTTCCGAAAGCCGTGGCCTGTTTACATCCTTGCGCAGAGCCTCACCTATAGAACCCCTGAGCTACCAAAACTGTCACAAAAGTACACTGAGCTCCAAGCTCGCTCTACACGGCTTTCCGAAAGCCTTGGCGTGTCTACATCGCTGCGCGAAGCCTGATCTATAGAACCCCTGAGATACCAAAGCTGTCAGAACAGTACATTGAGCTCAAAGCTCGCTCTACACGGCTTTCCGAAAGCCGTGGGCTGTTTAATCGCTGTGCGAAGCCTGACCTATAGAACCTCTGAGCTACCAAAGCTGTCACAAAAGCACACTGAGCTCGAAGCTCGATCTACACGGCGTTCCGAAAGCCGTGGCCTGTTTACATCCTTGCGCAGAGCCTCACCTATAGAACCCCTGAGCTACCAAAACTGTCACAAAAGTACACTGAGCTCCAAGCTCGCTCTACACGGCTTTCCGAAAGCCTTGGCGTGTCTACATCGCTGCGCGAAGCCTGACCTATAGAACCCCTGAGATACCAAAGCTGTCAGAACAGTACATTGAGCTCAAAGCTCGCTCTACACGGCTTTCCGAAAGCCGTGGCCTGTTTAATCGCTGTGCGAAGCCTGACCTATAGAACCCCTGAGCTACCAAAACTTTCACAAAAGCACACTGAGCTCGAAGCTCGATCTACACGGCGTTCCGAAAGCCGTGGCCTGTTTACATCCTTGCGCAAAGCCTCACCTATAGAACCCCTGAGCTACCAAAACTGTCACAAAGGTACACTGAGCTCCAAGCTCGCTCTACACGGCTTTCCGAAAGCCTTGGCGTGTCTTCATCGCTGCGCGAAGCCTGACCTATAGAACCCCTGAGATACCGAAGCTGTCAGAACAGTACATTGAGCTCAAAGCTCGCTGTACACGGCTTTCCGAAAGCCGTGGCCTGTTTAATCGCTGTGCGAAGCCTGACCTATAGAACCCCTGAGCTACCAAAGCTGTCACAAAAGCACACTGAGCTCGAAGCTCGATCTACACGGCGTTCCGAAAGCCGTGGCCTGTTTACATCCTTGCGCAAAGCCTCACCTATAGAACCCCTGAGCTACCAAAACTGTCACAAAAGTACACTGAGCTCCAAGCTCGCTCTACACGGCTTTCCGAAAGCCTTGGCTTGTCTACATCGCTGCGCGAAGCCTGACCTATAGAACCCCTGAGATACCGAAGCTGTCAGAACAGTACATTGAGGTCAAAGCTCGCTCTGCACGGCTTTCCGAAAGCCGCGGCCTGTTTAATCGCTGCGCGAAGCCTGACCTATAGAACCCCTGAGATACCAAAGCTGTCAGAACAGTACATTGAGCTCAAAGCTCGCTCTACACGGCTTTCCGAAAGCCTTGGCGTGTCTACATCGCTGCGCGAAGCCTGACCTATAGAACCCCTGAGCTACCAAAACTGTCACAAAAGCACACTGAGCTCGAAGCTCGCTCTACACGGCTTTCCGAAAGCCGTGGCCTATTTGCATCGCAGCGCGAAACCTGACCTACAGAACCCCTGAGCTACCAAAGCTGGCACAAAAGCACGCTTACAAAAGGCTCAGCCCTCTACACAACTCGACTCCAGAGAATTGGAATGTTCCCCACCTACGAACCAATTATGGTCAACGAATGCTATGCCACTGGTTGCCCAATCTACTCAGTGATATATAGCCGATGGGATATTGATGCCCTGCTAGAAACTGTTCTTCGTTTGTCTTGCTAGAAATTAGGATGAAATTTTTTGCACTCATGGCTGTGTACTGTCATAAGCTCTGTACTGTCATGCATTCGGTATCAAATTTGATAATTGATGTATTAGTTTCACTTTGGCGTTTTTCTTTGTTTCTTATTTTCCTTGTTCGAAGTATTCCTTTCCGCCCTGCTGCAGCGATCGTAATAGAATTTGGGGCCAGTCAAGGTATACCTCTGAGCAGATTTTTTGCCTCGTTTGCCCCGCAATCACTATACCTCCTGGTTTGCCGAAATAAATCAAATGAAATGAAATTTGACACCACATGGTTCTAAAATCCTTCAATGTGGTATAATGACCGGCTGCGCTGTATTCCGCCGAACCGTATTCATCAGGCAGTAGTTAAGCTTCTCCGCTTTTCTTCCTCAGTGTCCTATTTCTGGTCAAAGTCAAGGCGGAAAAAAAGAAGTTCGAGATTTGAAGTCAAATGTTCGCCTTAATGTGGGAGTCTTTTGGATGCTATAGGCTCAACGTTTGAGAGGACGCCAAGATTGCTTTAAGGAGCCACCAGAAACTCTCTTGAAAAAAAAAAAAGGAAATGCTCTATACAGCGCGAATGGGCCAGCCAAAAGTGGTTCTGCTCCTAATCCGAGCGGTCCGCTTGCATTAACATGTTCTAGAGACACTTCTTTTTTATTTCTAGAATCGAAGTTACAATGCAAGGCCAAACCGGCACGCCGCGAGTGGTCGGCGGCGCCTGCTTTGACGGTGATGACAGCCGCCGCTTCCCGTACACAGCCACGTACGCTGCCACCCAACGCCCTGCGGAGTCAGCGGCCGCCACTCGCCTGCTGTCTGCGTCCCTCCTCGCTCTCCAAATTCTTCGCACCGTTGGGACAGAGGCTCGAACGAGCGGCGAGTCGATGCGAACACTCTTGGGGCTCCGTGTCCACAGTCCCGGTGGCAGAGATCGGCGGTGCACATGGGAGCGTGAAGAACACGTGTAATTTCATACAAGGTGTGCACAAGGAAGGGGCCCGACACCGCGAGAGAGCTACGAGCAGCGGGCCTCGTGAAAGAGCGCTCCCTAATAATATCAACAATCTTTACTTTCTAGTCTTCTGGGGAGCCGTTTTGGGCGACACCTCCCCTACCGCTCTCCACCGTCTCGTTTACACGTGTACGCACAGCCATAATACCTCTCGCGAGAAGAAAGCTTGTTCGCTTCTTTGCGAAGAGATGGGAGGCACAAAACGAGCGTGCACTCTCTGCTCACACTTGCACGCGCGCGGATAACAGCCGACCGGGATCGCATGCCCGCCTCGAAGCCGCGAATGTCAAACGCCGAAGAAAAGATGCGGGCGAGAGTGAGGCACACACGGCTGCTTGAGGAGGTAGATTTATTCATTCGTTATTTTCCTCTTCCTGCACCGCGGCTCCACCTTCCTCAAAAGAAGGAGAAGGGGATGTCCCAGCGCTGTGTTTGGTCGAGCAAGGGCGTCAAGTGACACGTGAAAAGGCGAGAGCGGCGGCTGGCTTAAATGGAGGAGACCCTTGAATGCGCGTCTTCTCACAAAGCGAGCTGGGCAGAATATTTTTAGGAGCGGCGACGTAAAAGGGATTCTGGAGCCGCGGAGCTGTTGTCCTCTATTGCTGTGTCCTCTATTGCTGCGCCGCTGCCCCTTGTTGACTCTTTGTGCGCGAACTGTTCAAGAGAGGCGCGCCGGTCAGGGGAGACTCGAGAGACTTAACGCGTCAGGCATCCTCAAGCACACGGGGCGGGGAAGGCAAGAAGCCGTGTCGGGGAACATTGATATCCTTTTGTGCCCCGCCCACTTGAGGCTGCTCTCTTTTCATGGGCCGTTCTTCTCTTCCTGTTTCCTTTTCGTTTGCTGACTTCTGTGACATGTATAATAGCAAGGGCTTGTTTTGTGTTAGCAGCCTCTCCTGCGTATTGCCGAAAGCAGATTTGAAAAACAAACAAACAAAGCTTCTCCTTCCTGGCCATAAATGATTGCGCTTTAATGCAGGTGTTTACAGCACGCATCGTGTTTTACATTGTTGGCACATAGCCGTATCGTGCGGCGACTTTCACCTTACTTATAAAGGCGTTGTTCGTCTAAGATTGTCTGAGCGTACGTTGCATGTATTGCGTTCAAAGCGAAGAAAAGAGTCACTGCCAGGTGCTGCCAGCCATTTCTTTATGAAGATTGTTTGTCAGCATAATGGCGACAAGCTGATCCTCTTGTCAGGAAGGTGTACACACTGGGTATTGCCGAATTTGTTGACTGCATCATTCTGAAATTGAAATAGGAACTCAGTTTTAGAGGAAAGGAAGTGGCGCAGTACCTGTCTCACATATCGGAGGACACCTGAACCGCGCCGTAAGGGAAGGGATAAAGCAGGCAGTGAAAGAAGAAAGGGAGAAAGAGGTGCCGTAGAGGAGGTCTCCAGAATAATTTCGACCACCTGGGGATCTCTGACGTGCACTGACGTCGCACAGCACACGGACGCCTCTGCGTTTGGCCTCCATCGAAGAACGGCCGCCGCGGTCGGATTCGAACCAGGGTACTCCGGCTCAGTAGACGAGCGCCTTAACCACTGAGCCACCGCGGCGGGTACATCATTCTTGCTGTCACCCAACTCCTGCCGATCTATCAGCTCCCTACTGCCAAAAGGTCTGACAACGGGCGCTGTGTCCATGCAGTATAGCTAACCGCCATACTTATTTGGGCGCAAAAAAGACTATTGCAATGAAGACGATAGGGCACCGCCATCAACGACGACGAAGAGGTTCGGCCGGCCTCGGCAACCGGCTGCCGCGCGCGCTAGAAAGCTCGAGCTCGCTCTGGAAGTCCGTTCTGGTGCCACCGCCGCTGGGTCAGTTTGTGCAACGGCTACGCCGCCAGCCCTTTCAGCTCTACTATAAACCGCACTTCACTTGGTGGAGGTGCTGGATAGAATACTAGGATCAAGAATATTGGCTTCCTTCATATGTTTGTCAAACTAGCCCCTGATTTTGCGTTTTTTTTACGTTTTCCTGATATGCACAATAATGGGGTTCAGTTAAGATGCTGGATCAGCGACTGGCCTGCGCACACCAGTGCAATGTGGAGATAATGAGCAATGTGCATCTTATTGACGTTCGCGGCAGAGACCACCGCTACATGCTGTGCTTTGAAAACTCTTCTGTGATCAGGAAAAGAGTTGACTGCTCCACCTGGGATATATTTAAATTTTTTAAATTATTTCTGCCTAGGTCTACTATACGTCAGAGTTGTCTTAAACACTGTCGCCGACAAGAATATGACGCCTTCTCCGAACCTAGCCGGCAGCTTATGCAAGTGTTCAGGTTTTTCGTCAGCTACTTGTTTTATTTTCTTTTCTCCTATCTTTCTAGCTCCCTCTCTGTTCATTCTTCTTCTTCTTGTCATCTTTTTCTCCCCCCCCCCCCCCCCCCCGAGCGTTGTCTTATTTTTCTTTTCTCTCGCCGATTAACCTTTGCCTAAGCATGTCCCTCCCCTCACAACATTCCCAATTGCCGAAGAATACTCCCTCTGGCAGTCCCGTTCCGTCGATGCGCTCGTGGCTGGCTTCGTGCCGCGTTCTACCCCACCTGGAGGGGTGCATTCACCACAAATCTTGTTCTGCATTTTTGTACTTCTTTCTTCAGCTTAGTTTCTAATCTCCTCGCCTTTACTTCGTTGTTGTCTTTTCATTCTTGTTCCTGGGCACACTTCTCCTTGTGTTGTCTGCTCTGTTTCTCGTGCTTTGCTATTTGGATATAGACGCCCAGCATACAATCAGGGCTCGTCCGTGTCTCTCTATCAGGTGTTTTAACGTTCCTGCACTGTCTATCCATCGCTATGCGGCCCCAACTAGCCCAAACCACAACCAGCTCGCTGCAACGATGCCGAGAACTTTCCCGTGGCCGTCCCGACCGGGCGCGCGCCCGATCCAGGCGGCCACGAATATCCCAACGCATTTGATCCGGCGTCCACTGTTGACGCTGCCCCTATATACACCGCGAGTGCTGCCCCCTGGGTCCCTGCACAGCGGCTGTACCCTTTCTCGATGCTTCTCTTCTCCGAAAGCTACTGTGCAGAGCTTCGATAAAACTCAGGCTCATGTGATTGTAGCGCGAAGGACGAGTACGAACGCGCACCGAGGACAGACAAATGTTCGAAGTACGTATATACGCACTCGTGAGGCAGGAGTGGCGGGCACATTGTATATGCCGCTGCGCAGCAGGTTTCCTCGTCAGCATTTGTATACAGGGTGTTGTAGGGTTTAACGTGCCGAAGCTAATCATGCTGTGAGGGAGTGAAGGGCTGCATATAATTTCCACCACCTGAGGTTGTTTAACGTGCACTGACGTCGCACAGTACGAGGGCCGCGGGTATTTCGCCTTCATTGAAATGCATGCAACCGCCGCGGCCGGGATGCGATCCGCGTCTTTCGCGTCAGCAGCCGAGCACGATAACTACTGAGCCACCACGGCAGCTTTCATTATGCAGGGCGAATAATTATTGAATGAGTGTAGTATTGGAAGGATACTTCTTAATATTATTTTAATCATCACCATCATTATCAGCCTGATTATGCGCCCACTGCAGAGCAAAGTCCTCTCCCATGCATCTCCAATTAACCGTGTCCTTTGCCAGCTGCGGCCAGCGTATCCTCGAAAACGTCTTAATCTCGTGCACCTAACTTTCTGCTGCCCCCTCCTATGCGTGCCTTCTCTTGGTATCCATTCCGTGACCTTTAAGGACTAGCGGTTATGCTGCCTTGGCATTACATGCCTTGTTCAAGCCCATTTCTTTTATTCGAAAAGGATGTCTTAACCCGCGTCTGTTCCCTCAAGCACTCTGCCCGCTTCCAGTCTCTTAACGTTACACCTATCATTTTGCGTTCCATGGCTCGCTGTGTTGTCCTCAACTTAAGCTGAGCCCTTTTCGTTAGCCTCCACGTTTCTGCCCCGTAGGTGAATACCGGTAAGATACAGCTGCTCTACACTTTTTTCTTAAGGGATATTGCTAAACTGCCTTTCATGATCTGAGAGAATCTGCCGTATGCGCTTCGTTATTGTTTTAGCTGCTTGTAAAACTCGTTAATTAATGTGGTGCCTCTAGCGGCTCCTCGTAATACGGTAAATGTCGTACCCTGCTAGACATGCGAATAGGAATTTTGACGTGCGCGTGCTCAGTTTGGACCACTACGTCTACCCAAGAAGAATCCTGGTGCGCAAGCTCTCTGCTGACTCTCTGCACCAGGCGTGTATATAGAAGCGAGCTGCAGCAGCAGGCACGCAGTTACACCCAATGTCCCCCAAGGTGTCAGTAGCGAAAAGCGAAAACACGAGGTGTCGCTAAAGGAACGGAAACAGGAAATAGTACAGACTATCATCTTAGAGCTTTTCCTAGGCAATGGAGCGCCCATCCGCCGAGAAGATTCTTTCGCTGCATGGACGCTCGTTTCAAGTACGTCGCTGTGAGTCGCACGCGTAAATTCGACGCTGAACAGGCGAGCAGATGAAATACGGGCGAAACCGCAGTGCAGAAACAGCGAAACGAACAAAGAAAAAAAAACAGCGACGAGAGAATAAAAGGAACCACCTGTATATATATGACAGGGAAATCCCTTTCGAGTTTGCCTCGAGCCCTGAGGACGGCGCTTTGCGTCCCCTTGTGTATAAAAACGACCGTGCGCGAGACATTAAAACGTGCCGCCCTTAATCCGGGGATTAAGTCGGGCCAGATTACCCGAATCACACGGCGCCGCCTGGACCACCAAGGTAGGCGTCGAGGCGCCGGCGGGGATAAAACAGACCGCGCGATGCCCCTCCCTAAAACGGTCACTCGCTTCGCCCCGCTGGGGCGAGCAGGTGGCATATCTTCAACACCGACTTTCTTGCCATTTCTTCTAAGCCCCTATATATCGTCATCCCCTTACAGGACAGATAGGCGCTGTAATTTGAGGGGCCTTGCTTTGTTTTTATTCTTTTTTCCGTGATCGGCAAATGTCGCTGCGGACTTGGACCGGACGCGCTTCTTCGGCTCGGGTCGTGAGCGAAGCCGTACGAGCGGGTCGGCGGCCGCCGGCTTATTCAAATCCCGCTGGCTACAACACACACGCACGGCGGCGGCGACTACAGAGGAAACCGAAGACGAGGCATCGGATATCGGGCTGCATGGTGCAAGTTTTCAGAAGCCGGCCAACGCTTTTCGATCGTTTCCATCTATTGCGGTGAGCGGAAGTAAAGAAGCAGAGTGTTCTGGTTTTATTATCTTTTGCCGGTGCTTCGCAGGTCGCGTTTACAGCGACGTAGCTCTGACAAGGCACGTCAAAGAGCCCTCGAGCAGCTGTCTGCAGCGGAGCAAAGGAATTCTGAAAATGGCAACGGGTTTCGCACAGAACGCGCACGCTGTAGAGCAGCACCAAATATGTATTGCGTCGTCGTCTGCTAAGCCAAGCAAAAGCATTGTGTCGCTACACGTGCCTAAAAGCGATAGCCGGCCCTCGTCGTTAATTCACGACTTGTCATGGTTTTCAACTGGCATTGCACGGTAAAAAAAACTCTCCTGCACGGTAAAGTAAAACTGCGTACACAATCAGCTTTAAGCAATAATCAAGCACTGTTTTAGGGTCTATAGGTATACGAGCTGGCATCTGTGTGTTATATGATTCGTAACTTGTAAGTATACATTTTCCAACACTGAATACTAACCTAGCCACTCCTTTGTTCTCTACTTGTCTTCAAATTTTCAGTTAACCACACTCAAAGAGAAAATAATTTTCAGCAGCACAGCAATACTTTAGAGTTTTATTTTGCAACAGCTTTATTTGATTTTATATTCCAACAAAGCTTCTTAGCCTCTCTTTGCTTCTATTTTTTTTTAAGCACACGATAGCGCCGTGCTGGATTTAACCTCACCGCCACGCGCGAATGGACGCGTGTCGTCACCGCCGGCGTGACATCTCGCGGAGGCGGGACCGCGTTTTTCGTACACGTCACATGAGCTGTCAATCAAATGAAAGCGAACCGGTGAGCCTGCTATCCGTGGAGCCACGACGATGGCTTTAGCTTCAGTGTAAGCATGGTGCATCTCCGTTTGCCCCCTTGACTTGCGCGCTGCTGAGTGATCGCTATCGGCTGCCGAACGTAGTGCGTGAGGGTCCCTCCGACATGCCTGATGATGCGTTTAGGCGGAATTCCATGCTTTCGAAGGGATTAGTACGCCGGCGGGCCGCCGCACAGATGGACCAACTCGGGCCGCGATGACGAGAAAGAAATGCCATCTGCGCGCTTCGGTTTTTTGCGACCGTATGTTTCCTAGATGGAGGTTAGCAGGAGGACATTACCCGGCGTGAGTGTGTTGACAATAACCGGCTTATACCTGCGGTACGCGCAGAAGACGATTCCTCTGTTGAGAATCTGTCTGTGCCCCTCCGGGTGTTGCCACGCGTGCTTCCTGAGCGAAGAGAAAGCGCGGCCATCGAGCTCTGTATCATCGCAAACGTGTCGTCGTGGGGCGCGTTGTAGGTTTCCCTCTTCAAGGCCTTGCGCTGTTTCGCTGCGGTGATAGCAGAAGAGTCCTCAGCGTTCCACTTATCGGTGGTCTCTTGCCTCCCTGGTCAGCTGGTTGAGTTCAAATGAAGGCTTTACCATGCAAACTGAGCCGTAATCCCTTTCTTTGCCAAGTTAACATGGCACAGGTACTCTGCGTTTGCGTGCTTGTAAACGAGCTCCCGTTTTCTTGCACTAAACTTTACCTGGATCAGTTGCATTGACCTTCGTCTCTGGAGGAGAAGGAGAGGCAGGGAGGTTAATAACCGTTTTCCTACCCTGCACAGGGGGGAAGCGGTGACGGGATAAAAAGTTGGAGGAGGAAAGGCAGTAGTAGGAAATTGAAGTCACTATGCGAAGTCATAGCGTTCACTACACTCACAGGTTATCGTGCAGGCCAGAAGTCTTCAAGAAGCGAAGCAGTGCCTTGGAGGCTTTCACCGCCGACGATCTGGGCGCGGATCTAGACGCTCCAGTGCAGGGCAGAGAGACTGGCTTTGGCGCGGTAGGCAGGACATTCACAAAAAATGTGGGCTATAGTCTCATCACACCCGCAGATGGCACATGATTCGTCTCAGGAGTGCGTAAAAAGGGGATGCCGCAATCGTTTGGCTACAGGTAGCATTTTGCATTTCCATAAGAATAAATTTTACTAGCGAGCTAATAGAGGCATATATCATCAGAAAAAGTAGCAGCGAATGTTTGGTTTGTTTTATGGAGCTTAACATCCCAAACGGCATAAGGGACGCGGCAGTGGAAGGCTCCGGATGATCTCGACCACCTGGGGGTTCTCTAACGTCTATCGAAATGCGCCCGCCGCGGCCGATATCGACCTCGCGTCTTTCCGGCCAGCGGCCAAGCACCATAACCACTGTGCCACCGCGGCGGCTTAGTAGCGAATATGGCAGCCAGCCATCCGTTGTGGACAGCAATGTGCTATTCGTGGATGCTACGTGAATTGTAATGGCGCGTTACATTGGGCGCTGCCTCCCGTTCGTCTGTTTTCTTTTTTTTATTAGGTGCAGTGTAAATATTCAGTGATATTCACTTTAACATTTAGTCGACGCGTGTCTTCGTCCCGCTTCTGTTTACGAGCCCCCTTTTTTCTGCATTGCATGTTCTCCAACTAATCCAACTTCTACTCTGCTGCACCACGAGCTCAACTGGCAGCTCGTGCTGGCGCAGCGTGTTGTACAGACCCAGACGGCAGCTTCTGCATGCCGGCGTTGTCACCGCATCACACGAAAACGACAGCAATTAAAGTTCTGCAATACCATAACATTCCCGCGCAGGTTCCTAAATAAGTTCCGCCTTCGGGAAAGCAAAAAAAAAAAAAACTTGCGTGATCGCCGATTGGCTGCGGTCTCCCCCTTGTCCTCGTACAAGGTTTGCCCCACCCATGACTACACCAAAATGACATAGCGGCAACGCGAAGTGTTTCATGGATTCGGCCCCTGGCCTCCAGTTACGATAAATCTTTTTATGGTGTTTTTCGTGGTTTTTACAGCAATAGCTGTTAGCCTTCTGCCCCTGGCTTGCGCGTCGTAGTGGTCCGCCGTCGTCGGCTGCGCCGGTCAACCTTGGTCGCATAAGCCTATGGGTGGCTTTGTTTGGAACAGCAGGGGTGCATCACGGGACCATTACACCACTGCACCAGCAAAGTATCTCCAAAACTAAACGGCTAAGTAGCTATCGCTGAACCTCGCCTTACACAGTCGTAACCATCCTGTAAGCTTTTCAACATTTGTTTATGTGTGCTTGAACGAGTCACAAAGGCGGTGGCCCGCCTTTATAGCCTATGCTCCAGCATCCATGAAAAAAAAAATGGCAGTGGCTTAGCTCGGCTATGCCAGGATATGCGTAGCGAGAGGTACGTTTCCCTGGCTGCATGCAGCTTGTTGTGGTCACTGCATGTTTAGCAATGAGAGACATTGGGCTCCATCTCGGCGGCTATGCGCCGTCTATAACGCTCGGCAGTCTGGCATCTCCGTTTGGCAAGCCGTTCCTCTCTGCTCGGGCGTCTCCGCTGCCCTCTTCGCCTTCTTTCGCTCATTCTCTCTTTGTTGAGTAGCCTAGTCCCATGCGACAACATAAGGATCGGAAGAGTTAATCTTCTCTTGTTTATGCCGCCGTTTAGCAGCGGCTGGAATCTCCTTCTCTGCATCCATGTCAAAAGTTGTCATACAGCCGCCCATTAGATCTCCGCCTTTTATACGCAATGCTGCGCATGCGAAGCTCTGTTCGGGTGATAGAGCGGCGTGCGGCGAGGCGGCGAAGAGGGCGCGGCGCACCTGTGGGGTGGGTCTCTCTGGTTACCATGGTATCGGTGCATGCGTACAACTGCTCATCCGCGTGACATCGCCCACGGCTTCGACGGTGGAGCGAGCGCACGCCACACCTGCTGCTCCTCTCCGGTTGCCATGGTAACGGCGCATGCGCACAACTCTCTACCGTGGCTCACGGTGAAATGATCGACTGGTAGCTCAGTGTAGCTCTCGCTACAAGACAGTCGGGAGTCTGCGTCCGTGGTGTTGTGTTCGTTCCGTTGCCTTTCGTCCTCCTCATTTTGCGCAGTTTTTCCTTTCTTCGATCATTGACCAATTAGCCCGAACGAATGTTCTCGTACTTCAACACAGCAGTGAATTTGAACGACGTGAGCGTCACTCAAGGAGAGCATTACTGCATTAATTCCCCCACTCAAGGCAGGAGAATTCTAACCCGTCAGCAAGGCGTCCAGTACTGAGAAATCCTTCTGTGGTGAGCTGATGCAACATCAACTCATTCTTTAAATAACTTCTGACAAATTACGAAGCCATTTTTTCTCCATCACCGACAGAAATAAAATCGCTACTACCGATAACACTCCCATTCATCGCCCTCCGTGCAGATGTTCGCAAACAGATCGAGCACAAATGGGCAGATGCCCTTGTTCCGCAGTGTCCTTCTTTATCCCCCTACGCTGCTCCGGTCGTCCTAGTAGAAAAGAAAGGTAAAGAATCCACACCTTTGTGCACTGATTATCGCCGGCTGAACGCCTTCATCGTACCTGATTACCACTCCATTCCCCGAATAGACGATATTTTAGACCGTCTGTGGGACACTCCAAGCACTGGACTGTAGACACTAGACATCACTTCAGGGCACTACCACAAAACGGCTTATGTCGCGCCTAGCGGCCATTCTGAATGGGTTGTGATGCGTTCGGTCTAACGAATGCTCCGGCGACATTCGAAAGAGCGTTTAAAGCAGTCATCCAGAAGCACTGTCTCAAGCACGTAGCAAACTACCTTGATGACGTCATTGTTTATTAATGAGAAAGCATTAATAGGCTCGCCGCCGCGGTGGCTGAGTGGTTACGGCGCTCGGCTGCTGGCCCGAAAGACGCGGGTTTGATCCCGACCGCGGCGGTCGAATTTCGATGGAGGCGAAATTCTAGAGGCCCCTGTGCTGTGCGATGTCAGTGAACGTTAAATAACCCCAGGTGGTCGAAATTTCCGGAGGCCTTCGCTATGGCGTCTCTCATAGCCTGAGTCGCTTTGGGACGTCAAACCCCCACAAACCAAACCATTACTAGGCTATATGTCCTGTGTTTCGTGTCCGAAAAACTTGTCTGCACAGTTACTTCGTTCTGTTAAGATAAATGTGCAGAAGTTTGTGTTAGATAGTGCGCGATGAGATCTTGCAGTTTGAAAAATTTGGCTATTGAGTTTTAATTAGTTAACGAATTAAACATGAAGTCTATACTTAGGCGTCACGATAGCCACGAACGTAGACATAACACCTGGGCGTCAACCGATGACGTCAAGGAACGCGTACTGACGTCGTGGAAAAAACTCGCGTTTTAGAAAGTTCAATGACCTCGCATCCGTGATGTCACTGCATGTCTATACATAGAAGCAACGCAATGCTTTCGCATTTCTCCATTTCAGGCCGCCGCAGTGATCTCAAAGTTTTTTCGGGTACGTATACATCTTGAAGCAGTGTTCCAATCCTTTTCGCGCCGAGGACATCATGCTCAATCGCAAGAAGTGGTATTTTGCAGAGTCTTCTGTTCAGTACCTGGAGCATAAAATTTCCGCGGGCGTCGTGACACCCAAACATATAGCAACATCGATGCCGTGCTGCGTTTCCCCACACCTCAGAGACAAAAATCGTTGGCGACAAAAGGACCGTCCACGATTTTCGGGCGTAGTCAACATAGCAATGTCAATATTGCGATCGTGCCATTAACTCAAAAACAGCAGCACATCACTAAATGAGGACTTTTCTAAACGAGTTAGGGAAATACGAAAACATTTGCGGAAAAGTTTTGAAGAGAGAAAAAAAAGAGGGCGCCAAGGCAAAGTTAATCTGTTAAGATAAGCACTGATAGCGTCCTGTATGGTTGGGCTGAAACAAAAACTTCTAGCTGCAGGCTTAGAAGGAAATCAAACAGACTCCGGACTAAGAGATCTGAGACCTTAAAAATTCTAAATGTTAATTGCGGAAGTGTCCTAAACAAGACAACTGAGTTGGAGGCTCTTCTGCTTTTGCGAGACCCTGAAATATCGGTTTTGACAGAAACTTGTCTTAACAATACAGTTTTTGACAGTGACCTCGTTCCCAGTGGCTACAGTTCGTGCCAAAAAGACCGTGATGATAAAGGTGGGCGTGTCAGCATTCGGTTTAAATCATGCCTGCGAATTTTACCAATGCCTCATGTAGCCATTGTAGAGCGTTTTTTTTTTTTTACAACGTACTATGGAAACGTTAGATATATTATTGGAGCAATGTAGAGCCCCCTTCCCCCCCCTCCCCCCCCGACTCTATCGTTGCCGTATTAGACCAACTGAAACAATATTTGTGTACGAATGTTAAACCGGATAATCGTACTATATTGTCAGGAGATTTTAATTTGCCTGAAGAAGACTGGTCAAAGTTCTCAGTTAAGAAGCATGACCCCCAGGGCCCCAAGGTGAATCTATGTTGGAAATTGCATTTGCCTTCGACTTATTGCAAATTGAGAAGAAAATACCAGATTTCAGGGAAATTTTCAATCAGTGCTCGACCTTTTTTTTTTCTGCTAGCGGATCAATTACTGCCAAAACCAATTGCCAGGTAGTAAAGAGAATATCGGACAACAAAGCAGCACTACTCACCACTGCAGATGCCGTTTTAGATAAGAAACATAATATTTTTGCTATCGAAAGTTTTCTCGAGCTGATGATGTGTCAATTATTGGCGCTCTTTCGCTTAACGTCGATGCTTTTTCTAGTTGCACGTATGTTGTGCATTGGTTTTGGTGCAGGCTTAAAAAATTAGTGAAAGAGTGCACTGAACGTTTTGTCCCTCTGATATTGAAAAAGAAAAAAGGGCAAGAACCCCTGCATCTCACTGGAGGCATTACGGCTCCAAAGATAATCGAAACGGCTAAAGAAAAAAATCCAAGGAGTGCAGTCAGATAAAGAAAAGATTGACGTCGTGTCCTAACTAGTTCGAAGTCAAGTACGAGCCATTAAACAACGCTATTATGGAGAATCACTACCTATTTCATTAGAGCAGCTCCCCAAAAATTGACTTTATATATCTCCCACATCCAGGGAATGTAATCAATTTAATGTTGACGGTGAGACAGTTCACGACGGCAAAAAAATCGCAAATTCTTTTAATAATAATTTCAAGTTCGTCTTCACTAATGATGATGGCGTAGTGCCACCTATTGAGCTGTCTGTGCCGCCTATACCCGATGTTCAAATAAGTGAATCAGGTATATTAAACATGCTTTTTTAAATTTGGACACTCAAAAGCCTTCTAGACCTGACAACATTACCAACGCATTTTTGAGATGGTATGCGGAATGGACGTCAAAGTAGCTGCAGTTCACAAGATCTTTGTGCGAGGGACAGGTGCCCATCGACTGGAGGACAGCCAGAGTGAAAGCACTAAATACGTAAAACGGGAAAAAAGAACTGCATTCAAAACTACCTCCCAATTTCTTTAGCATCTATCGTATGCAGGCTACTAGGACATGTAATTCATAATCACATCTCAGAATTTCTGGACAAGTACAATATTTTAACAGAGCATCAACATGGTTTTCGAGAAGGCTACCCTACTTGTACTCAGTTGGTTCTAAGAGCTCATGACTTTGCTAAATCAATTAAGAATGGGAAATAAATTGAAGCTATTTTTATCGATTTTTCAAGGCTTTCGACAAAGCATCTCACAAAAAACTAGTGCACTAATTAAGCAACATAGTAAGAAATTCTCGACTAATTAATTGGATTACAGCCTACCTTCAGGACCGGGAGCGATTTGTTGCTTTCAATGATCACTATTGAGACCGACTTTAAGTAGACTCTGGCGTTTCCCAGGGCTCAGTGTTTGGGCCTCTTCTGTTGCTTTTGTTTATTAATGATGTGCTCAACGATATTCCCGTTAAGGTTAAGCTTCATGCGGATGACTGTGTATTGTACTCTGACATAGAGAAAACCACTGATCAGGAGTTGCTGAATGGTGCTTTGAGACAAGTCGTGGCGTGGTGCAAAGCTTGGAAAATGTCTATTAGCTTTCAGAAAGCTGTTTTTATGTCAACTACACGCAAGTAGCATAAACTGAAGTTTCCATATATGCAACTAATAAAATATTGCTCTCCGAACTAACACATTACACATTACAAGCATCTCGGACTCTTGATCGCTAATAACCTCACTCGGATTAAGCATATTGACTATGCAATAGCTAACGATAATCGCAAGTTGTTACTTTTGAGGAGAGCTTTGAGACTTTCTACTGCTCCTGTCCGACTACTAAGCTACAAAACCGTAATTCTGCCGATACTAGAGTGCATGCATTATTTGGGACCCTATCACTAAAAGTTACACTAATAATCTAGAAATGGTGCAAAGAAAAGCGACTCGCTTCATTATAATAGATTGGGACGTACATCAGTGACAGAACTCTTAACTAAAGCGGACTTGCCACCATTAACGCGAAGTAACCGTGTGTCACGACTAAAATTCGTCTTTCAGCTTATTAACGGCCACTATAAGACAGATCTCACGGGAATAATTTCTTTTTCATCTTGTTACGCCACTAGGCAAAGACATAGCCGCACAGTAAACCCATTCATCGCGCGTAATAACCGTTCAAAGTATTCATTCTTTCCACGAACAGTGATTTAATGAAATTTCCTAACCAATGATCATTTTCAAAATCGTCTATGTCGACATTTCTTTCCAGTACCTAAAAAATGTGTTGTCTATGCTTATTTTCTGAAAATGTTCAAGCTGCGTTAATCTAATTTGTTCTTGTGTTCATTGCCTGTGTTAGTAACGTTGTGTTTACTTATCTGTTTCCCAGCCTGCAAAAATCCCCAGTGGAGATTGCAGTATATGCAATATATATATATATATATATATATATATATATATATATATATATATATATATAAAGGGATCGAACACAGGCGCATGTCCCCTTTCATGTCCCGTCTTTTGTGTGCGCAAATATTTCAGTACCAACTCGGCCAAAATGCAATGCTTCTGAACCCTAATGAGGCCTCCTTTTTTTTTTTGGGCGTCCTGTTTCCAACCACTCCTTGTGCTTTTAGTTTGTTCGTTGCAGAGGATGAGAGACGCGCAGTAAATGTAACGCCGTTATAGAGCAGTTCTTTCCGTCCGATTCATTTAATTCTTACCATTCGCCTGTCTGTCTGACTGCTTCCTGTGACAGCGAGGGGCTGGGGCCGTAGCAAAGTGCAAAAAGGCTCAGAATGCAACGGAATTCGAATGAAGTCATTATATGACTCCCCGCTCTACGCGATAACAACGCAGTATATGCTCACGCATGCCGTAATCGGGACCTGCAATTACAGAGACTGTCTTGCACAAAACTCCGTGCTTGAAATCTGCCCGCTTGTCATTGCGGGCTCAGCGACGTTTGTTAACAAGAGGCGCCCCTTCTACCCAGGGCAAATTGTCACTTTGGAAATATAGGCTCGGTGCCTGATAGCCGTGGTGCTTCAAGCGCAACACGGAAGCTTCCTGTTCCCAGCTGCGTATTACTGGACAGTTGAGCAGAATTCCCAAAACTGCGTCTGAATTGGACGGCGGCGAACCACTTGCGCAACGAAACCGCTCATCCTTCACTGACTAGCTTTTAAGCTGCCGCCGCAGCGTTGCGCTGATTTCCTGAAACTCTGCTATGCATTTAGCAAGCCCGGGTGCGCATGCGCACAGCCTACAATTTTACCTCCGGAGTTCATTTCTTAACAAAAATAACGATTATGGAAAAATAATACCCAAAAGAAATCCGTAACGGCCTTCACACTTCTGTACACGCCTCGCTCATATCACGCCTGTTTCAAGACACTGGTCACGTTCCAAGCAGCTTTACCCAGCACGTTGTATCATAGACTTCAGCAAAGGGCATTGCGTGTATGCTTGACAAGGAAGCCACGCAAACGGACTGCCTTCTGCGTCGGCTTTAGATCCGCCTGTATACTCGATGTGGTCCTCTTCCATTCCGCGGACTCGCAGAGCGCACCGTTTCGTTAGTTACGGCCCTAACAAGTCCAGTGCGCGTACATGGAGATCCCGCAGTGCGGCCAACTAAGGCCACCCGGCCAAGAGCGCCGCCGATGATGGAGAAGCGACGCTCACCTACACGTGAAGGGGCAGACCAGTTGCCTGCAGCGCTGACAAAGCTGCTGAGCGTGTTGCGAGACAAAGCCTATACGCCTCTGGCGGCGCGTGACATTACGGGACGGAGATACTTTGCGTGGATCATGGCTCTTTTGTATTCTGGTTTTATAATGGTGTCGGCTTTGCTTTATCGACTAGTCGACTGGATGTGTGACGTGCTTGGTTGGTCCCGTAATTACAGATAAAATGTCCCGGATTCTTGCCCGAGAAAGGTCACTAAACGAGTAAAAGACAGGCAGCTTGGACGTATGTGCACATGCACATACGACGGCAACTAAAAGTTGCTGACGCATACTGGTTGCCTCATTGCGTGGTTTGGTACAGATTTACGGAAAAAACACCTTCTCACCCATTCTCGTATTCCTGCGTTTTTTTCTTCGCTATATTTGCTCCGGCAACTGCGACAACAGAATATTCAGGGAACAATTGGTCGTGCAGTGCCGAGTGCACGGCTCGACAGTTGACCTCAGCTCACAGTACGCTGCGCGCAACTATGTTTCGGGCCCGGTCCGAATAAGCGGAGAAAAGCTCGGCGCGGAGGCGTGTATACAGGGCCATATAGAGGCGAACGTGGAAGAGCGTCCACCGACACCGCGTGTGGCGGTCACCTCGCACCTGCGCGCGCCGCCGGCAGATTGACGCAGCGGGGCGTCGCTCGCGCTGCTCCGAGCCCACGAGGTTTCCACGAACTTCTTCTGCTGTCCAGGCATTCAATCGGCTCGGTGTCGGCAAACGTTTGTTCCGCGCTGTTTCTTTTTTCAGAACGTATAAGTACCTGTCTCCTCGCGCACGTACGCGCCTCGACAAAGGCGCCTGAGGGGGCAGACCTTCCATGCTGGCTCTTTCATTCTGCCCCGCATTGACTTTTCGCACCTTTGCCTCGCTCGACTCGTTGTTGTGCGCGGGTATACAGAGCTAGTGTTGAATAAATGCGGCCAGAGCAAAGAATTTGCAGATGCGCCGCTACGCTGCAGCACTCCCACCGAGAAGGAGGCGTGAAAAGAACTGTAAACGAAGTCATTTCGTTTTCGCATGCTGGGCTCTTTTAAGCAACTGGGCAAGCGATCGTACACACTCCCCTTTCCCTCTTTCTTTCTGCACTTGCGTTAGAAAGGAAAAGTGGAAACTGAAACTGTTTTCAGAATGACTGCATTCTTCCCAAGCTTGCGAAAGCAAAGCAAAATGGGAAACCATGCATGAAAGGAGCACATGGGGAAAACTGGGAGGCATAACTCGGGGGAGAAAAAGCTTTTCGGCTACAGGTGGCACACATTTTCACGCAATGGTTAGCTGTGTGCGGAATAAATACACCGGCGAAACGTTAGAGATAATCTAAGCATTGCATATTCCAGTACGATCTTGTACCAGCGAAGAGGGCAATTTTCCTTTTGTGCTCGCGGAGTTAGTGCACCGCATACGTGCGCTCAGAGCGAAAGTGGACTTCAAGGGCACGACGGCATACGCCATGCCTAACCGTACGCCCTTTTGGGGAATAAATTGAGAGGACTCAGGGGCGAAATTTTTCGTAAACAGTTCCGCATAGCGTGCAATTTTTCTTCTCTTGGAAGATCGGCTTAAAAAAAGAAAAAGGCGGAATATAGAGAACAGCGTCCTTGCAAGAAATCAAGCCGCTCTCGTCGGAAGGGGAGCTGTGCTCGCCTCCCACGCCACCCGACGGCAACCACTCCCACACATTCGCAAGCTCTGCGTTGTACTTACCAAAGGGCGATAAGTTCTCCGCGAATTCCTTTCATCAAAAGCACTGCACTTTCAGTTCAAAGCGTGTTGGTCGTGCGCTTCCCCGGTAGGCCACTGCAAAGAAGCACCGCGTTTGTGCATGTACTTCGCAGACGATGCCTGGCCACTGCGTTGTAGAATATGCAATTTTATTTTGCAGTGAAGTAGGAATGCATCGCAAGCAGTTAAATTGAATCCCTGCTTGTTTAATATCGTTAACTCACGACAACGGAAGGAAAGAGCACACGTGTTTAACAGACGATAATGCAATTTCACTATCACCGCGTTTTTAAACACGTCGTACACATTTATCAGAGTTGTTCCTAACCCATCGCTCAAATACTAAGCCTTTCTTGGTTCAGCAGTCTGTTGGCTTGTACGCAGGGCGCGACAGTTTTTTTACTCCTGTTAAACAACCGCGTCCCATTTTATCTTTATTCATCGAATGCTCTCGAAGACTTCGATTATTGCAGGCTACAGTTGCATAAGGAGTAAATATGCTATCATTGTTGGCTAAGGAATGCGTTTGGGAACATTGGTATATTCTATAAACAATACGGTATCGATATAGCGCAGCACATGGAGGACATCGTACGAAAAAAGTCACGGACGAGCGCTAACTTCCAACCGAATTTTACTTATGGCGGAAAATGCATGTACTATGCAGCCCCTATCCAATTAAAATACAAAAACAGGATACAGATATGACACCAATTTGCTTTTCATGTGTCTATAATGCAACGAAAGGTTCGTCTGCTCGCGTCGTCTTCTCTGTTGCAGTACGCATCCTGTCGTCATCGTGCCGTTGAGGACTCCACCATTGCAGAGAGACAAGTGAAACAACAAGGACTGGAAATCATGTTGCGCGTTCCTCCTTTCCCATTTTTAAAGGCGCCGTAAACGTTCATTCGTTGAGATTTCCCGCAGTTTCCTATAAAACCGTTGCTCCGCAGTTGGCCATTTCGCTGGCCAAACGTCGTCTGTCCAGGGACTAATGGCAGCCGACAGTCGCGGCAGGTTGTACGCTGCACGATTCTTGAAATACTAAATACTATACACACTCACTGCACTGGCGCCCATGGTAAATATTCACCTGACAAGCTGCTGCAGAAGTACCGCTGTCAATAGCAGCAGAGCGCCGGAAGTGCATTTTTTTTTAGACGGTGCCTTCGTCATGCGAGCACGCTACAATAGTATGCATTGCAGGTATATGCATTGCAATACTACGCATTGCAAGCGTTTGAAAAAAATTGGCAGTGGCTTAGCTCGGCTATGCCAGGATATACGTAGCGAGAAGTACGTTGCCCTGGCTGAGCTTGTGGTGGTCACTGTATGTTTGGCAATGAGAGACATTGGGCTCCATCTCGGCGGCTATGCGCCGCTATTACTCTCGGCAATCTGGCATCTCCGTTTGGCAAGGCGTTCCTCTTTCTGTTCGGGCGTCTACGCTGCTCTCTTCGCCTTCTTACGCTCATTATCTCTTTGTTGAGTAGCCAAGTGCCAGTCGACAACCTCAGGATCGGAAGAGTTAATCTTCTCTTGTGTATACCGCCGTTTAGCAGCGGCTGGACTGTCCTCCTCTGCATCCATGTCGAACTTGTGATACAGCCGCCCATTACACCTCCGCCTTTTATACGCAATGCTGCGCATGCGAAGCGCGGCTCGGGTGATAGAGCAGGTCGGGGGCGAGGCGGCGACGAAGCGCGCGGCGCACCTGTGGGGTCTCTCTGATTACCATGGCATCGGCGCATGCGCACAACTGCTTTTATCGTGACGTCACGCGCGGCTCCGACGGTGGAGCGGCCGCGGCGACGGTGAAGCGCACGCTGCACCTGCTGCTCTTCTCCGGTTGCCATTGTAACGGCGCATGCGCACAACTGGGCTCTCCCGGCCCCCGCGAAATACACACGCGCGCCATCTGCCGGGCCAGCGCCGTGCATGGCGAAGGGGTGTTTCAGTGGGTGTTTGCAGGATGGCGCTAGGACTTCACGCCAAGCTCGGAGGAATTGTACTGGAAACGCATCGTACTCGCTTAATTCCGACATCTGTAATTTACATGCTCATAAATACTCCTGTATGCCTCAGTATAAATCTAGAAGATACGTTTCTAAGAAACCCGTGCATTCACTAGACGCGCCAATGCGTCGTGATAACCTATTTCTTTCTCTAGACTGGTGGAATAGGCCTTACTTATTCGTGCATCAACTTGTTGCTCGTTTTCTTCTGTTTCAAATCGGCAAACCACCTTTTTTTAGTATAGCTGCGCTTATTAGGCGTGTCATTGCTCATTTGACTTTCCTATTCGCACCGACGGGACACACTCGTGAGAAGCCTTTATGGGGATTCCTTAAGGAAGGTGCTGACACCTTCAATTTCCTCACTGTGCGCTTTTCTTTAAACTAGCTGTATAGCCTCTAAAGAATACAGATGACTCAGGCACTTACAGAGCATTTGTCCCTGTACCGTTGTATTGGCAACGTTTTCTGGAGTCGCTTAACAGCAGTGTTTTAAAACGTTTAAAGCAAATGTGCATTCCAACTGCTGCAAAAACGTTCTTCTTTAAACTGCACCCATCCACTCTGCCTGTGAAGGCATGGCTTCATGCTAAGGAGATGCTTAACCCATGGACGGTGAATTGCCGCCTGTGCAATACACCTGAGACAATTGACCATTCTTTTACTCTGTGCATTGATGCTATGTCCTTCTGGGACATATTACAAGGAAGGATTGAAAAGGAACTCACATCCTCAGTACCCGTGTTTTTGCCTGTGGAGACAAACTGTGCTGTGGCATGTGATCTATTTATGTTGCTTCGACTATTTAGTCTCTGGAAGAGCCGCATCATGGACTGGCACGCCGAATCTCCACGGTCGTCGAAATCTTTGTTTCGTGAACAATGCGCTTTGGTGCGGGGAGTATATGCTGCCCTGGAAGAGTCGCCTAGCTGGCTCCCCTATCTGGATGCATGTGTGTGTGCCTCCCAGTCTTTTGATGTTCTTGAAGGTCGGGTCGTGCAGGGGTACGGTGGTCTGGTGTCTCGTGCTGTAAGCATGCTTAGATTTTTATTTTCGGCACTATTTACATGCACTAAAGAAAAAAAAACGAGCTTTCGTGGCGGAATGGAAGCTGCCCCGCCGCGAACGCCAAAGGTGCTGGATCGATTCCCGACTTCGACGCCGTTTTCTTTGCATTCAGTGTGCGTGCCGCGTGATTTTTACGCAGCGCTTCTAAGTTGCCTCCCTGAGGAGGAAAAGAAAGCGAAGGTCTCGAAGTGTGATAATATGCTGCAGACATTCTCCGCTTTGCACAAAAATGGTCCTTCACGCCACCTATTTCAGCCGAACGAGCTAGGCTCGGTAAACACGCTTATCAATTACTGTTAGAGAAAAGTATTTCAGATAGCACTACACGCGAACGACGCTGAACAAAAGCTCAAGGTGCTGCAGGTGTGCGATTGTTATGCGAGATTCTGCCTCGGCTTATTTTCGCTAACAGCGCTAGGGGAGCAATTCAGGAGATAGGGCCACTATAGTGCATGAAAAGTGACATAAAAAGCACTGTGATAAGTTTGCATTCAGGTCTTTCCGTTCGGAAGCAGCTACTTCCCATGTAATTTCCGTACGATTGGGTGTGTTGCCTCTACAAGTTGTCCCTGTCGTGGATATCCAGGCGGTGCACACTGAGACGCACTTATCATGGGCACCACGTGTTGAAACGACTGCAGACAAATTACCCAGATTTGTTGGCACCAAAGTAAAACTACATTACTTTTCGCCACAAATAATAAAGCTAAATATCTGGAACTCAATGTTCATCCCTCTTGTAAACTAGTTCATTCTCTGGGGAACTGCAACGCCCCTACTCTGAACAGGAACATATAATTTAAAAAAAAGAGCAATAAGAATCACTGCTCATTCCGCGTGAAGTCACGATTAAACCGTTTTTTCAATCTTTCGATACGACTTCAATTATTGTTCTATATAATACCTTGTTAATAAAACGGCACACAGTAAGTAATCATATTTGCAATTTCCTAAAAATTTTACGTTGTCTATATATCTTTGCAAATACACTTATGCGAAGAATGGTTTCTTCTGCGAATACAAGATAGCGAATAATGGTTAATTCCGGAAACAGGTGCCACGTACCTCAGCCTGCAAATGTTCAGTCCTTGTTAATAAAACGGCACACAGTAAGTAATCATATTTGCAATTTCCTAAAAATTTTACGTTGTCTATATATCTTTGCAAATACACTTATGCGAAGAATGGTTTCTTCTGCGAATACAAGATAGCGAATAATGGTTAATTCCGGAAACAGGTGCCACGTACCTCAGCCTGCAAATGTTCAGTCCTTACTTGCCACCGTTAGTAAGTCACTTGCGTTCGTTTCAAACGTTTTGCTTTTGTGCTCCGCATTTGAGAAGTTGATGTTTTCTGAGTCCAGCCTTTAACCCGCTTATTTTCTTCTATTGCCAGTTCTTTGCTTATAGTGTTGCCAGTACATTATCATGTAGCAATTTTTGAAATCTTTTACTGGCAATCGAGCTACGAGATTTGGCTTTATTTTATACGCATCCCCCATTTGGAGCCCCCACCAAGCATATCTAACCGATGCACCTGAAGCCGTGAAAAATCGCGCCGCCGCTTGCACTCACTCCCAATGTTCATACGAAGTGAGTGTGTCATCCTTGAAATCACAGTCCAACTTACGAAGTCTGTCCTGCCATTGCCGCATCGAGGATATCATGTAGTAACTAATGTGTCAGGCAAGCGACGAATGCGAGGAGGGTAGCGAGCGTAACAGCGACGTCTAAAGCAGCTGGCGCCATCCCGCGATGTGCAATGAACTCTGTTGCGCACCATGGGCCCTGAATAAAGCCGCACTGGTCGAGAGAGTAGGCTGAGCAATTATCGAAACAATGCGACGACGACGCTGGGCAGAGCACAGCTCTGTGTCTCCTTCGTTCGCATGTTCCGTTCATATGAAACCTTGATTCGGTCGGCGACACCTCCACACTAGGGTGCGCGCGCATTTAAACTCGCACGCATGGATCAAATATGCCTGCCCATACAGGACGCGCTTGTAGGCTCTGTGCTTTTGTTCACTGGGCCAGAAAAATTTAATGCCCTTTAGTTTGCAGCAAACGCGTCTTGACGTGCATTAAAGTGGCTTTAAAACCAGCTCACATTACATTACTACGTCGTCCATGGTCCAAATGCGCGGCAGCGAATAAATCAAGCCTTCCTGGCTGAACAAACCACGTTTGAGAATAGCAAGATGTATGAACTGATAAATACCGACAGCGCGGTCAAGACATTCACCGCAAAGACAAGCAAAATGGGGCGGTTGGGTGTCCGTTGGCTCCAGTATACGTGGCAGCCACAGGGTGTCGGGTAAAGACAGCTTTGTACTCGAAGATTTCCTTGTTACGAAAATTCAGCCGCACGTCAAGGCCGGGATGAGATAGCACACTTTTTCATCCGCTAATCGAACGCATCGACACCGGCCGGACGATGACTGAGGGGAGGGTGGGGGCTGGATATCGTCTAAACGGCTCCTTAAAGAACCGAGGGGGGCTGCCGGAGCCCCGTCAGACTCACGCATCTAAGGGGCGAAAAGTACAAGAACAAAAAAGAAAAAAAAGGCAACAGGGATAAATGAAGCAGCCTGCATGGTCGGCTGCGTAGCGCGTCGAACCTCGATAGAGACTGTCGGGGGTAAAGCTACGTCTGTATAAATCCTTTTCCAAGGACTCATCAACGGCAGCGTTTTAAAACGAGGAACGCAGCTAATCGCCCCCTCCCCGGCCCATAAATTAAGCGCATAAAAACGGTCTCCCCCCTCACGCAAAACAGTCACGATGTGGCCAGCGGCGCCTTTCTTCTGCCGGAGCGATGCAAGGCATAGTGGCTCATACGTGCGTCTGTGTGCGAACACTCAAGTCTCGAAGCCGCGGCTGGAGGGCGGAGTTACGCAAGGAACTAAAGCAGCCGCCTTATTTTCCCGCGCAGCGAAGGCTTGCTTGGTCGGGGGCAGCGCCCGCCTGCCACGGACGTCGGCGCCACTTTATTGTTGCTCGCAAGAGCCGACAGGCGGCGTTTGTAAAAGGCCTCTCAGATTACCATCTCGCTCCAATGGGCGTACTTCGGACCCGAACGGGCATAAAAAATGAAGGGCGACCTTTTATTCCAGACTCGACTGCCCCCTTTCTCCCACCAGCACCAACACCGCGGGCGTCCAATGCGCGCCGAGCTGCTCATTGGTCGCCGCGCTCTGCTTGGCTCGAAGATGCGCACTCCCACGCCGCCTCTCTCACCGGCTTGTCTTGGCTGCGGCTTGCCGAGCATGTGCCCGCATCCCTCGAGGAAAGAGCTGCCCTCGTCGAATGGAGACGAGGCAGGCTAGGGTGGAGGCGAGACGGAGCCGACGATGCCCCTCGTCGGACGACGTCGTCAGCTCCAGAAACGTTACGAGTGAAGCGCGACTGCTGCCAGGAGGAGGAGGAGGAGGAGGAGGAGGAGGAGGAGCAGAAGAAAGGGTGTTTTTCCGTGCACTATCACATTCTCTCCACTCCTTTCACGCTTGCCCGGGTCGTCACACCTGGGCGTTGAGTGCATTTCCCCCTCGGCCAAGTAAGCAGAGTGTGCCTTTCTCACAACCTGACCGTTACCGTTTTCAGTAAATGCCTCTGCGGCATGAAGTCGTCCCAATCGGTTCCCTATTTTCTTCGGACGAAACATATTTGTCGACGGAAAAGTTCAAAGCGGAGGAAGAAAAAGACAGTCCACCTTTCGACCTGGATGCAAGGGCCAACGATGGTGAAAGGGCGTTAGGCGACCCACCACTCCCTTCGACGCCGAAGGAGGCTACAGTGTGCACTGGCATTTCAACTGCGGAGCAGTTGTGTGGAACCTTCTCATGTGGAGGGCTTGACCGCTGCCCGTAGTGGTCATCGTGATTGCTTCGGCTAATCGGCTATGTAGTGTATGTTTCCAGTGCAGGTTGCACTTTGGGAGGCAGGGTCACTGTTTAGTGTTGCATGACTACTTACAGGCAAACGCTTTAGCGTACCCCCATCCGGAAAGCCAATAGCTGATGCAGTGCGGAGCGCCCGGGAATCGTAAACAATTCCAGTGCCGCAGGGATGCTCCTAGCTGCCTGCCGCCAATCTTTACTCCTGCGTTACCCACTTGGGCATTCACCGCTTTCGCCTTCCCGTGTAGACCTAGCTGTCGTCTTATCGATCCCAAGCACTGCCCACGTATGGTCAGCATAAGCATTTAAGCGTGTACGTTCTTCACAACTTCCCTAGCACGCTCAAGTAACATTCGATGCGTGCCGCACCTCGTCGGAGTTACTGGTACGCTTATCGCTGACCACGAACGTCAAGGTGACATCCCTTTCGTGTGCGCTTTGGTCTGAAGCCCTCTTTTGGTTTTTCGATTTTTACACTCACGTTCTGTCTTTTTTTTTTATGCGTGCGCACTATTCAACTCCGTGGGTTCGAGTGCCCTTACAGGTTCTGGTGGAATTTACTGGCGGAATTAAATAAATCACATCAGCCTCGAGCAGGAAAGGCCACCCGGCGCGTTCTCAGTGGCCAGTATGCGATGCTGCTTTGGTTTCACTGCGGCAACAACTGTCTTCCATTTTAAAATCGCCTCCTAGGGTTTCGTGGGACCTGGCGCATAAGTTCACCCGCATCGTCCTGACGCCGCTTCCTCGAAACAGTGCTTTTGATGTCCATAAAATATAGCTTTGGCGTGTCCGGAAAGGACACCGAACGCCAGTCCGCTGCACTGTGTGCACTCACTGTGCATGTATGCATGCAATCAAGGTTATCTCAGCTTTCTTTTTTCTATCATGCTTGTTTCGCCACTGGAGCAGTGTGTCGAGCAGTGAAGACAACGTCACAGAAGTAGCTACCTCTTCGGTCGATGCTTCGCAGTTCGAGGATGGTAGGCAACTGGACAGCACGAAACATCAGAGGGCCTAAACATTATTACTACTTTAAAAAAGAAAAAAAATGAACGTGTTTGTTGAACGTATTTTGTGAAACAGTTTAGTCGTCCTGTAGTTGGCTTGCTGCCTTTCAACCTTGGTTAACCTGTGCCAATTTCGTACAGAACGATAGCGGCCTCACGCTTCGCGCTAAATGGTACGAGAAAATTTGTCTCGTTCTGTCAGCTGTGCTACTGGGTAATTGCAAGGAAATTTACATTGAGGCCTTAATTAGTGCCAAAAAATTACTGCCTCTTCCGTAATCGAGAGTAGATGTAAGCATGGAATGGTTACGAGCATAGCAATCGACCGCCGGCGTCGGGCGGTGTTCTACGTGCGTGAGTGTGTGGGACCGAGGCGCCATCCTTGGGGCGGCGCAGAAGCCGTTGTTCCGCGCAGCGCCCCTCTTAAACTGGAGCTGTCCTCTCGTTTGGGCAGCACCTAGAGAGTGTATGACGGACCTGTATGAGTGCTTAGAGTGGAGAGTTGGTCTTGTTAAATCTCGTTCGG
Organism: Amblyomma americanum; assembly: GCF_052857255.1. Taxonomy (NCBI): domain Eukaryota; kingdom Metazoa; phylum Arthropoda; class Arachnida; order Ixodida; family Ixodidae; genus Amblyomma; species Amblyomma americanum. Next base: position 185,442,502 of record NC_135499.1, on the reverse strand, counting down.
TGTCGGGTGATCCCGTTTCGGCTTCCGGATGACAGGAAATCGATGCCCGGATGTTGGCTCTAGGTTCTTGTTCGACGTCACCTAAGGCCGCCGACAACGGGAGCTAAAAGCGTTTCATGCTTTAAAAAACGGCACTCAGACTCGCGGTGACGAGGAGACAGGAGCCGCCTGCGTCCGGTGTTGTTCGTCGCACGCACGTGACAGTGGCGGACGTGCACGCAACCGGAGCAGGCGTCTTCGCCACCGCCTCGTGCGAGTCGTGACCGCAGGTTTTACCAGACGAGCGGGCGCCGCCAAAGCCAGCGGTACCGGCAGCAGCGGCAGCGACGAAAATCCAAACGTGCCGCCGACGGCAGCGCCTCTCGCAGCGGCGGGACCGGGCGCCGCGGGAGATTTGGCCGGTTTCCGCGAAAGAGGGGGGTGGGCCCCCTCCTCACCTTCCCGAGCGCGCAAGCACGCTCACCAGTGGGGCCGCCGACGCCGCCGCTCTGTCCGGGGGGTCGCACGGTCGGACGCTTTTGATCAACCCGCGCCCATCATGGAAGCACGCGCGCCCCGCTCCTCGCACCTCGGCTGCTGCTCCTGCCGGACTGAGCGCGCGCTCCGCTCGAAACGCACCCCTCCTCCCCGCTGCTGCCCGCGGGAGATGGGAGCGCTGTACTCGACCGGAGCGGCAGTGCGCTCACTGGCGCGCTTGCATTGGCCCACAGGTCAGGAAGCTCACCTATGCGTTCATCCCTCACTCGCATATATATCTCTGAGAATGTAAAACAAGCTTCGAGTTTTTAAGTAATTATCTTGAAAAGCTAGCGAATGAAAGAATCCAACTTCGAATTCATAACGAAGCTCTCTCAAAGAAGCTAATGAAGCACTTCGAATAGTGTGTGGCATGCTATAAAAAGAAAACCTCGGAACATGAACAACATATGGTACTCAGAGAAGTGCAATCTAGAGGTAAAGGGTTTAGAAAGGACGACAGATGAACATCTTTCGAAGACCCTGAATCGAATCGGCGAGCTGATAAACGAATCGATAACCGAAACGGGCATCAAGTGTGCCATCGGATCCCGGGGAAGGATTCAAATACAGCTCAACATCATTGTGCAGTTTAAGAATCGTTGCAAGTGCGACACAGTGCTCCAGAAAGCAAAGAAAATTAGGATTATAATAGAGGATTTCGGGGAATTGACCAAAACACCAGAATACATGAGGGAGCATTTGTGCTCTGCTCTCAAATTCCTGTTAAGTAAAGCTGCAGCACAAAAGAAGGCAGCAGGCTGGAGCTTTCTTTGGGCGGTGGGCGGAAAAATCTGGTCAAGAAAGGCGGAATCATCGCCAATACTGTGCATTAGAGATGAGCCGGACTCAGCAAAATTTGCACGAATAAGGACATCAGGTTTCACCCCATGCCCTAAACTCTCGAAAGCGCTCTTAAACCGACATGTTTCATCCAACCATTCGGTGTGCAAGGGATCAAGAAGAAGAACTGCGCGTCTTTCTCGCTGAGTTCTATTTTGAATGCAATGCCATACTTTTGAATGGAACATGGTACATAGCCAGTTTTTTTTTATACATAAACTGGCTATGTATATACAGTTAATTTCTTTCCTGTAAATAATTGTGCGCAGTGGCCGCTCGCGCGCACTTATTTTAGAACAGAGCCTGAACATTAGCGCGCGAGCGGCTGGAACTTGATTGCTTTATGTAATTTGTAAATAGTGTACAAAGCTCTCTTGCTATCGCTCCCCTCTATACTTCTCCTCGCTATCCCCTCCTTTTCTATTTCACCTTCATCGGCTGCAGCTCGGGTGCTTAAGATATTAGAAAGCAATTATCGCGGCCGGCAACATTCTTTTCCGTCCGTGTTTTTTTTATTTATTTTGAAATAAACCACTACTACTACGCACCACTGAAGTATCCAAACGGGTCGGCTACCGAACCATCTTTCTTCTAAACCAGACAATAAACACGGTGGCGGCGTGGCAATACTAATGAGAGATGCTCTTAGCTGTGATATTATATCTGATTTTTCTTTCATGTTATGATGTAGAGTGTTTAACAGTTGTGTCACAATGTATTTTCAGTTATGTATAGGCCACCGAATCCTTCTGTTGACGCTCTTATCGGTCATTTAGATCACTTGCTGAATTATGCTAACTCAATCTTTACCTAATTCTTGGTGGGAATCTTAATATTGACTTACTGAAGTTATCTCCCGTTCAAATGGCGCTTGTGTCAACGGTGTAATCCAGTGACCAGCTCATATTATCCCAAACTGCAACCAGCGTCACAGTGGAAACTACTACACTTCTTGATATTTTTGTAGCGAATACTACTATTAATAGTAATTATGCTTATTCAGGAGGTTTACAGGTACCTCTCATGTAAAGCCCTCACCCAGGGGCCCTTAAGGTATTTATAATAAATAAATAAATAAATAAATAAATAAATAAATAAATAAATAAATAAATAAATAAATAAATAAATAAATAAATAAATAAATAAATGTGATATTAGTGACCACTCCCTGATTTATGTACTTATACGAGGCGTTAAATACCAAGCAACTGATGTGCCTACCGTAAAACAACCCAATGCATTACATCACACCCATTACTCTCAAAGCGTTTCGATCAAGTATTATAAGTGAAAGTTGGAGCGATGCATTTTCTTCCGATACAGCAGATGATGCATATGAGTTATTCATTGCTCGATTTAAGTCATTATATCATGAACATTCTAAAGAAAAGAGGATTAAGAGCTCATGAAGAAACCGTAAACCTTGCATCAGCCATGAATCTCTAAAAATGATCAAAAAAGAAATCCTAGTTATTCCTAAAATTTCTGAAAGCCAACTCGCTGGCTCATCGTCAAAAATTAAGAGTATCGTAATAAATTAACTACGCACTTAAGGAATGAAAAAGGGAATGGATAAAAAAAGGAATGGATAAAAATCATCAAACTACTTGATCGCACATCATTTTTTGCGGATGTTAATAATTTTACTCTTGAAGGTCACAACATAGAAGGAATTGAGCTGGCAGAAAAGTTAAATAACTTTTTAACGATGCTGTTTCACAAAGTACACTTCAAATCACTTTAACACACAATATTGAAGCCAATGGTCACACTGTCTTTTTAGATGCTACTGATAAAAATTAAGTTAATACGTGAAACACCCCTAAATCTCATGTTTTGCCTCCAACGTCGTTTTCAGAAAGTTCAAATAGACTACCACCTCTCATCATTTCAAGCAATTTGTACCGGTGTACTGCAATGTAGCATCTTAGGGCCTTTCCTGTTCATATTGTATATAAATGATATTGCTACAGTTCATGAAAAACTAAAATAGGTTATATATTCAGATGATATATGTTTATTATTCCAAGGCACAATCCGTTCAACTTCTTCCAATTATAAATGACGCATTAGATGGATTAAAAACGTGGAGTGAAAACAATGCACTGCTTTTGAAGAATTAAAAAAATAAAGTAGTTAATTTTCACGAAAGACAATTAGTAATTAGCAATATAACTGCGACATAAAGGTTGGGAACATCAACAAAGAACTTAAAGAGACGATTAAAACACTAGGAATAATTGTCCACAACTACGTGAGCTGGAACCCTCAAGCAGAATCTGTTGTCGCTAATCTGTCTAAGTGCATTGGCATTCTTGCTGAATTCCGATACTTCCTTCCTGTCTCACTAAAGTTAAAAAGATATAACTCAATTTTTTTGTCTCATTTAAGCTACTGTTTTTTTTTGTTTGGGGCATAAGAAATATCCGCGAAATCTACATATTACAAAAAAAAAAGCTGTCCGTTACACAGCCAATGTTGATTACAATGGTCCTACCGATCACCTATTTCCACACTACCGGATTATACCAGTTCATAGCTTGTTAATATTGTTTAGGAGCCAGAGACAAAATATCCCTGGAAAATGATAATCGGGAGCTTCTATAGACTTAACGTCCCTCACACGAACTATCAAGACTTATATACTCCGAAATATACGGAAATGGTTTGTTTCTTTTTGCGGCACTAACTGCGCAAAACAGATGCTGCTTTTCAACATGCCCACTTCCTAAATCAACTACAGTCTATGAGTATCGATATTACAAAAACAACTTGTGCGAAATTCGAGCCCCTTTAACATAGCAAAGAAACGTTGTTAGGATGTTTTCAGTCATATATAAATATTCCGTATCTATATACTGTACGTACGTAAAAAGTGTTGTGCGAAGTGTTAGCCGATCACTTGATGTTTGCAATGTACTGTCTCATTTTCCTGCTGTATGCCATGCAAAGGGGCGCCCGCCGGTCCCTCAAGTGATCGATCAGTTTTTACCCGGACCCCCCTGCATCTAGGATGTAAATAAACAACTTGAACTTGAACTCCGACCGAACCTCACACATCGCCGTTAGACCCGAGCGAAAGTTTGATTTGTCAGTGCTGATCCAAATACAGTTCTGAAGTGTAAAATTTTTTCCGTGCACGAGAAGGAAACGACAGAGAATTTTGGCGTAAATTCTATGCACATGCGAAACCAGAATTGCATGACCAGTAACGACGACGATGAAGACAGAGAATTTTTGTGTCTTCGCGCCGGCAGACGAAAGTTGAAGACGACGATGTGCAATGTACAGCGAGAGAGAGTGTTGCAGATAAAAAGGATGGGAGGAGGGCATTTTCGGTCCTGCATTCTTCAAGGAAGCCTCGGCGCTGAAGTGTGTCTTGGTGCTTCAGATCCTCTGACTGCCTGTGTGTCTTCTGGCCTGTCGTCAACTCCTGGCGGGGCCGTTTCGCGAGTGGGGGATTTGGCCAGGTTTTTCCCCTCTTGGATGTAGGCGTCATGTCTCTTTATGCTTTGTGCAACGGCTATGTCTTCCCCGGGCACAGGTCTGGTAACCTGGTTCGCCAGTTTGCCTGCTGAAAACATGCCGCTAAAGTCTTTTTCCCAAAACGGTGTCAAGCATATCCCTGTGGGGCTGGTCCCTCTAGGAGGTGGTGTAATTAAAAAAAAAAACTCGCACATGATCTAGGAGTAGCTGAAGAATGCGACCAGCCGCTATCTTGAGATTGCTGAGGTTCGACCATTCGGCAAAAGAGGAATTTTGTGCAAATCACCTGATTTGGATTGTGTTGCAGACTTGCTGCAGTGCACTTCTTTCGCCTCATTCCCGGTGAAAGCGTTTATTCCTGAGCAACTTGCCTGCGTAAAAGGAATAATCCGCGGTGTGGATCCCTCCGCTACGCCGGAAGAAATTCTTGCAGGTTTCCATGTTGCCTGTGTTGGCATCCTCTCAGTTTACCGCTGCAACAGAGAGGCTGGAAGCTCTCGTATTCCGACTGAGTCTGTTATAGCGACTTTTGCGGGGTCCTTTTGCCCATGTGAAATCAAAGTTTGGCCCATTGTATATCATTCTGACCCACTGCAGCCCCGCCCATTACAATGTAAGAACTGCTGGCGTTTTGGTCACAGTTGGAAGTCTTGCAAGTCGCCAACGCGCTGCCGCGTTTGCGGCGGTGATCATGCTTCAGACGTCTGCACTTGTGATCCGTTTAGCTGTTGACTTTCCCGCTCTGAACACACAGCTGACGATCCCACCTGCCCGAAGCGCGCCGATGAACAGTCTGTCTTGGACATTATTCAGCGCGTACGGCGTTCACGCGCGGATGCTTATGCCCTTCTTGACAGACAACAGAGCTCGTACGCAAATGTTGTCCGCACGACCGCTGCCGATGAGACAAACTTAAAAAAGTCGGTCGTCGCTGCGGTGGAGAAGGCTGTTGCTGGTGTACTAGACCGCATGGCCAGTACGTTCAGTGATGCATTATCTCAAGTAATTTCCGCGCAGGCTGCTTCATCGGCGTTAAGTAACTTAACCTCGCCTACCGGTTCTCCCTCCTATGTAAGGCTGTTGGCAATATTCAACCAACCACCTGTTCTGTGTACACGCCTGTGGGTGCAAATGACTCTGACCCAGTCACCCTCTCTAACGCTTGTGAGGCAGATGTTGAAATGACATCTCCATCTCAGAAGCGTCGTGCTTCCTCTTCTCCTTCTAACTCAGACCATCCATTCCAAGAAAGGTTCGCCAGGAACTGCAAAGAAATCAGACGTGTTGAAAGAGGCTGTTGCTGCCTCATGTTTAAAGCAGTAATCATGGCGGGTATTTATATTTTCCGGTGGAATTGTCGCTCTGTCTCGTCTTCTTTCCACGATTTACAGCAGCTTATTCTTAAATTTTCTCCAGACATTATGTTACTACAAGCATCGTGGCTCTCTCCGAATCGTCCTTTTACAATTCAAAGCTACTCTGTTTTTAGAGCTCATCGCCCAAACGGCAGGGGTAGGGGTTTGGTAACATTGATTTCAACAAAACGGTTCCATCGTGCTAAAGTGTCTCATAAATTAATGCAACCCGATTGTGAGATTCTTGCAGTTGACATCTTTGTGCTGCAGTGTGCCCCTGTTAAAGCAGGGAATATCTACTTCCCCACCGGTGTCCGAAGGACGGATGGGCTAGATGCTTTACTGCGCAACAGCAAAAATTTAGTTTTGGCTGAGGACTTCAATTCGCATCATGTTATATGGGGTTTCAGGACAGACTACAGCGAGCAGTTACTTTGGTCTTGGATGTCAGCAAATCGTATGTGCTGTTACAACAGTCGCGCCATAACTTACATGAGGGCAAATTCTCGGTCAGTTATTGATTTAACGTTAGCTGTCAATGGTATTGGGGTATCTTCGTGGTGCACAATTGACCACGGTACGTCAAGTGACCACTTCCCAATCACTTCCACTATTGCATGCAGCCCGCTTAGGGCGACTGGTTACGCACAAAAATTAATCAATAATGCACTGTTCAAGATACTTCTAGGTGAGGCCTTCTCGTCGGTTGTTCCCTCGGATAAATCTGTCCGGGGTCCTCAAGTTATAACTTCCGTAGACTCCACTCGGCGTTCAGTCTTTAAAGTTTAGTCAACCGTTAAAAATAAGACTCCTTCGAGCTGGTTGAATGAAGCCCGCGAAAAAGCCTATGGTCAGAGGAAAGCCGCATGGAAAAGCCTAGCGCATAACCAGTGTCCTAAGAACTGGAGAAGTGACAAATTCTTTGCAGCATCGTTTAAAAGAACCATATCTAAGGCTAAGGATGAATGCAATGCAAATCTAAACACCTATTTGCCCAACCCAGTCAACCGGAAATCTCTGTATAGATACATGGAGCGTACTAACGTGCTGCCCTGTTCTCGTATCGTTCAGTCCATAGTGCTGCCCCCTCGGGAAGAAAAAGACCAATTGGACTCCATAGCTCAAAACCTTGCTGCGCGTTTCCATGCTCGCACTGCCTTTCCTTCCACCCCATTTCATTTGAGTGCAGACTTCACTAAAGTCTCTGTATCTGATTTAGCGTCTGTAGTAAATTGTCTGCAGTCTGCTGCCCCTGGAGTTGACGGAGTAACTGTTGGCATGCTGGAGATACTAATGCAAGACTTTGCCCCGGACCTCTTGCAGATTGTCAATTCGTCTTTGAGAAAAGCCTGGATTCCACAAAATTTTAAAACAGCGAATATAATTTTATTTCTAAAAGACGAGAAATGGGGTTTTGATCTCGACAATATTTGGCCGATTGCTCTCACATCAAATTTGGTTAATCTTGTAGAACGGGTAGTCTTCAGCCGCCTCACGAATCGTGTTCTGTCTCTTCAAGGCTTCAGTGAGGCTCAGATTGGTTTCCGCAGTGGTTGTTCAATTTGGACCACGTACATAGACTTGGAGAGCCGCATTAGGGTAGCTATGAAGTAAAAAGAAGCATCTGCTCTGGTTATTTTAGATATTGCTAAGGCGTATGACCGCGTTGATCGCAGCATTCTGATTCAAAAGCTAGCCGGTGTACAACCTCCTTTGTACCTCTTCGCGTGGATAAGGGAATTCTTAAGGAACAGATCATTCTTTTGCACTAAGGGTACGTTAAATTCTAACAAATACGCCCTGTCTAGAGGTGTCCCACAAGGCTCCGTTCTTTCTCCGTTGTTGTTTAACATACTAATGCGTGATATCTCTATTCACCCGGTCGTCAAAGTTTATGTGTATGCGGATAATATTGCTTTTTTCGCTTCTGCCAAAAATATTCATATCCTGTATCAAATGTTGGAGGATTATTTAAATGCTCTAGAAGTTTGGCTCGACAGCCTGGTGTTAATATTAAATGTCAACAAGTGTGCGTCGTTGTTTTTCCACAGTCATCCCCTCTTTACATTTCTTTGTCGTATCACTCTATCCTAATCCCGCAAGTTGATTCGGTTAAATACTTGGGTATGCTATATGACCCGCAGTTAGGCTGGCGGCCCCATATTAGAGGCATTGTGCTTAAAGGTGAGCGTGCCCTTGGCCGGTTGGTTAGGATCAGCAACAAAAAAATTTGGTATGCGTCGGGGCTCTTTGCTCTTTCTTTATAAGGCCTGTTTGTGGCCAATACTTGAATTCGGCTCTTTTATATCTTCTGGGTGCCTAAGGTATAAGTTTGAACCCCTGTTTTTTATGGAGCGGCGCGCTCTACGCTTTTGCTTAGGTCTGCCTAAATCTGGCGAATGCTGTGCTGTACTTGGAGGCGCGGATACCTGATCCAAATTTGCGGTTTCAGCTTATCACTGTGCGGACGTTTTTAAGGTCATTGGAGCGTGTTCCTGGATTGGCTAACCGCATATTTACAACGAACCCATCTCTATTCTTTTGTACTTTTTGGCGTAGGTATAAGCTTCCTCAGGTTGTGTTCACTAATTCCCTGCTGTCAAAAATTTCTGTATAAAAAGAAATTCGGTAGTACCAGTTATCCACCGCCGCGCTGATACTGTAGTCTCCTTTGCTGGCACCCTCCCAGGAAATGCTAAAAATCTGCCTCTCAGTGGATAAAGTGGGCTTATTGAGGAGTATCTGGATAATTTTCCTAACCGTATTGCCGTTTTTACAGATGCCTCCCAGCAAAATGAAAAGACAGCCATTGGCATTTACTCAATGGCTCTTCATTGGAGTTATTCTTTTCGGGCCCCTGACTATACCCCTATTTTTGTCGCCGAGTTTCTGGCCATTGAGTTGACCTTAATAAGGCTTCCCTGCAGTATCTCTCAGGTTGTTATACTTTCAGACAGCCTTTCCGTCTTGACAGCGCTCGAAAAATCGTGGGATACTCCTGTGAGCCGCTCCCTTCGATTTTTTAGTCCACCACATATTACAGAAGTTCGTTTTCACTGGGTCGCTGGGCACTGTGGCATTGCTTCTATGAGAAGGCTGATTTTTTAGCGAAGTCCGCCTTTGGTGGACCTGTTGTCCCGTTCTTCCCTAATACTGCCTACTTGACGCTTGAAGCTTCCAACGGTTCCAGCGCCTCCACTACTTGAGCCGGGAGCCTCTCTTTGTTGCAGCGGATTTTCAGCACCTGGCATTTCCTTGGAGTGTGCGGATGTGCAGTTCAACGAAATGTGAGGAGTACATGATCCTCCTGCGCTGGAGAATACCGCGACTTAATCTCTGTTTATGTCGATCAGGGTTATCACTGACCAACCTTTGTGAGTCTTGTGGCGAAATTGAGTCAAATAGATCATTTTTTCCTCTTTTGCTGGCGGTTCGGTTCTCCCCGCAGAACATACTTGGAGATCCCCATCACTCGACTGGGGCTACCTCTATCTATTCCGATCCTCCTTCCGGGCAAGTGCCAAGGGATATGCCTTGAAACCAGTGTGCGATTTTATTCACGGATATACAATTGCATCAGGTAGATTCTTATGCAACAATGTGAATTCACAGCTTTCATTTTCGTTTTTTAATCACCGTTTTTAATCAAAATTCGAGTCTTCTTCACAAAATTATCCAATTACTCCACTCCTCACCCTTGTGTGCGTTTGTATCCGCAATGCGTCCTGGCCAATCCCCCGCCGTTGGTACGTGCCATTCAGCCTGAGGACATCATCATCATCATCATCATCATCATCATCACCAAACAGGAGACGAGATCGGCTTCGGCGATAGCCCACTCTTCAGCGCTGTGCTCAGGCTTTTGTGCCTCGTGGCCTCTCGATGCTTGGCAAGGCGACTTCATGTAATCTGCTTCTCGCCACTAAAATTTATTATGTACTCTAAATTATTCATTGCGCAGGACTATCACGAAGTTTTCGCCTCTTTTGTTTGGGATTCGTCTTTTGAATCTATGAGGTGTGATAACATTTTCGGGCCTGGAAGTGCTGATAGCATTGGTTTAGTCCACCTGTATGTCCGCTAGATAGTATCGCGCTTCGTGTTTTGCCGGGACACTATACGCATCCAAAAATGCGTGCACTCTTGCAAGTAAATGTAATTCATGTTTTACCGGACCTCATAATGTCTTCTAGTGTTTCTGATCGCCCGTGTTTGTGGGTCTTCATGCACGAGGTGTATTCGGCTGTTCGTTCCATGCTTGTACTTTTCCTATCCTTAGTTCCTGTTTTCAGTAGTTCAAGGATTTAATTTGTATGCTCTTCCATCGACCCATGTACCGCTATGGGTATTTTGGTTTACCGGGATATAAAGTACTCAAAATTGCACGTAAAATGTCTCTATCGCCGTGTACTTAGACAATTTTCTATAAGCTACATACTGATATATTTCACGTTAAAACATGATAAGAAAAAAAGGCATCTTTGTGTCCACGATAAACTGCCGCCTTTGTGATGTTCCAGAAACGATTGAGCATTGCTTCATTGATTTTAAAGGTGCAATACACTTTTTGAATATATTGCAACGGACATCAAAAAAAAAAAACTTAATTTGACACCACATTCTGTACGCTATCTCACTGCACTGACATTTGTTGATGAACCCTTCGACATGTTCTTTTAGATTTTGTTTGGACTACACAGCCTCTGGAAAACGCGCATGATGGCCCGACATTGTGAACTTGTTTTTCCCACAAAAAACCATTTCGGCAAAATGGTCGTTCATCTAAAAGAATTGTATGCCCAGACTTTTTAACCACAGTGGCAACCGCTTCTAGTGCTGTGCTCTTGATTGCCCATTGTTTTAGTGCACCGTTGCTTAGGTGTGTCGTATTGTGATGTAGTAGTGATGTGCTCTGTGTTGCATCTTTTCTCGTGCTTGGTTGCCTAGGCGTGCCGTATCAGGCATTGGTTTTTCATGATTTGTACGTAGTTCATGCGTATGGAACATTGCTTCATTGTAGTAAATACTATGTTAAAATGAAAAAGTGCCGATAGCCCAGTGCTTTCGTTTACTGGACAGCGAAGCTGATCACAGTGGAGGCAAGATTTGTTTGTTTTATTTTTATTAGTAAATAAATAATTGCATATATAAATCAACAAAATATAATAATAATAATAATAATAATAATAATAATAATAATAATAATAATAATAATAATAATAATAATAATAATAATAATAATAATAATAATAATAGTCTTTATAACCACTTTGTATACAGCAATAATGAGGTCCAGGCGTCAAAGCCAACAAAAAGCTTGCCGGACTAGGCCCAGCAGTCAAAGCAAAGCGACAATATGGCAGGAGATCAATCGGAAACGCTAATCGCTACAAAGAACACTAAATCTAAATTATTACAGAATTCACAAATATTAGAGCTCCAAGCTTGATAAGGAGTTTGCAAAAAGGAAACAGAACAAAACAGAATCACGTGCATCTTCGTGATAAACAAAGAGCGACCGCGGTCAACGTAGAGCTTTCAAGTGCGTCTTCAGGTTCCGGTTGCGCAAAGAGGTCACTTCAAAAAGTTCATCTGGCAATTCATTAAAGATCTCAGGCACGTAAGTGCTGTGTCTTGATCTTACATACCGCGTTAAACTCCGCGGTACTAAATAACGAGCCGATTTCCGCAACTTTCTACTCGGAACATTCAACACTAAAATGTTGGAATTCCAAAAATGGCGATGAACGACTGTTTTCACAATAAAGAGCGAAATGATGTAAGAATGAGGCAACGAGAAACGGTTGCGCCGGATGGCAGAGGGGAATTACATGCAATGGAGTTTAACATGTTTTTCAAGAGCGTATTCACACGGTCATGCCAACGGGAAGGACACGGTGCATAAACAGTGATGCCTAAGTACCTAAGGACCTATATGCGAGCACATGCGTAATAATTTTTTTCACGACCAAAGGCGCAAAAGATTTCACATTAAAAAGTAACCATGAAACCTTACGAAGCTTCGAACATACGTAAGCGAAGTGTTCATGCCATGATAAGCAGCCGTCGAAGACCACACCCAGATATTTGTACGAGTTTACATATTCCACCGGTTGACAGTGACCTGAAGCATGCTCATGCAAAAATACCGGCTTATCTATAAGCGATCTATAAGCCTCCCCGACGCATGTCACTGAATGGCGACGTCCGCTCCGTGTGTCATGCACTCATTTTTCGCGCCTATCCAAAAAGGCGCCGGGCGCCCTCTGGTAAGGACTGTGCCGCCTCCTGGGGGCTGCTCTCGCACGACGCAACGACTTTTCTGTCTCTCTTGTCACAGCGTTATCGACGCCATCAGTCGCCTGAAGCGTGCTCCCGTATAGAGATAGATCATTGGGGCACCGCCTCGATTTGAAATGCCTCCGAGAGACCGGGTGGTGCCTTGCACTTTCGATTTCGCCATACCGCCCTTTCTACTAGAGTAATACTAAATGAATAGGAGGAAGGAGGTTTCGCGTGAGGATTAGTACCATCGTGTCGTCGAAGCTGACTTTAATTGTGGCTTCCCTCGCTTACACAGAGCGCGAAGCCGTTTATTCGCAGGCAGCTGCCTCTGGCGGAGGATGAACGAGGAGGAGTTGGCATCTAATTGAATCGGCGGTTACTGTTTGTTTTTCCATTCGCCCTCCCTTCCCCCCTCCGGCGAAGAAGACCAGTGCGGGATTACGCCGCCTGCAACGAAATGGATGATGTATTGCCGGATGTTGAACTTTGCCGGCCGACCCTTGTATAGCCACCGATTACGATGCAGACGTACAACCACAAGAACAACACTGCGAAAGGCGCTCAATAAGAGTCCTTTTCATGAACGCCTTTCACGTGCTCGCAGGCCCAACGCGATGAGCTCGAAATTCTAGAGCGCACCGCACTACCGCCTTGCTCGGAAACGCTCCCTCCCGATCGGCTTATCGCAGTCGCAGATCGCAGCGCCATCGCGCCCCAAGTGGCTTCGCGATGAATTGGCGTCCATAAATCGCGGGATTTTCGCCGCCGCCTGCTTGGTGGTGGTCGCGCCGCCGCAGATAACAGTGGCCTCCGCGGGCGATCGCGCGGCGCTCTGTCATCATGATCTGTGGTCGCTCATGAGACACCGCTGCTGCTTCTCCATTCATCGTCACACTTCGGAACGACGGCCAGGGTACGGTTCACGAACAGTGGACGCGCGCGCGCCCTCTAGGGGCCGCTATGATACTGCGAGAACGTTTAGCAAACACATTCTGTCGGCAATAAATACAGATTACGCCCAGCGAACTTGGCTTGATGCATCTGGAGCTCGCACGCGATCTGAAAAGGCGAGCTGCAGCGCCGTGCAGTCCATTCGGTTTCGCCACGTGGCTGTTCAGGGACAGGAGTTCGTCAAGTGCTTTGGCGCGTTTCTTATTCGGGTTCAAGTCCATAGCGATAGCGGTGGCAAGCGCAGCAAGGCATAAATAAAAGATAAAGCAGCAGTAAAAGACGGCGGGCAAACATGAGGAAATTGACGCGACTCGCTCGATTGGTGCTTTGCGACTCTGCAATGTGCACAGCAGGCAAGGCCAGTATCAAAGGTATGTACAGTACTCACGGATTGAAATAGGACATTCGGAGCGCTAGCCTTGCAGTGCCACGCAGGCATGTGGTAAACCACAGGCCGGCTCATTGGCTACTGGAAGGAACAATTCTGCTTTGTAGATGTTCTCCCTCTCGCGCCATACCACAATGCACCACCTTGGTTCCATGAGCGTCTACGGGCGGCGCTCCATGAAGCGACGGCCACGCGCTCCGAATGTCCTATTTCAATCCGTGAGTACTGTACATGCATCCTCGATGCTCTTTCGATGCATCATTGTGTACCCGTGTTAAGTATCGCTTGCCTAAAACTAAATTATCCGAGTATAGGTATCGAAAAGACATATTTAGTGCATCGTGCATATTAAGGATACCGATACTCAAAGAAACAGAATGTGCAGCAGATTTTGTGAGTCATAATTTGCGCCGGCAACGCTCGCTCAGCCGGTAGCATACTGAGAGAGGGAATGGAGTGCAACTGGAAGGAGACGATTCCGATGCCGTTGGCCCGGCCAGTCTTATTCCTTCCTACATTCGTTGTTTGGCAGGTAGATGTCGCATACAATGCGCTTTCGCAAACTAGGCTTTCGCAAGCACGCACTCCACTAAACCACAGTTATTGTCGGGACGAGTGCTGCGGACGGAAAAATATACCACGCATAGCGCTGTGGGGACCCCGAGACGATCACCAATATGCGCATTTCTTCACACTGAGGGACAGATTAATTCTTCGTAACCCGCTGTCAAGAACATTGAGGTATACCACCCATAAGTGGTCGCTGCATCCCTCGCCATGACCCACACGATCACTGCACTCTTGCGCCTGCCACTCCAAATCACGGCGCCACATCACTCCCACACCTCCACCTTTCCGGCTTTCATCCAAACTGTTCTTGCCCGCCCCACACGAGCTCGGGTGCACCGTGAACACCAACTCGCCCAAAAGCTCGTATTGTCGAACTCCATTTCTCGTACAAAGGGCCCTTTTGTT